>NC_135786.1:227395000-227545000 GCF_051106095.1 Pogona vitticeps
CTGTGGATGGAGGCAGCAACAAAAACCATCCCAAAGAAAAGGAAATGCACGAAAGCAAAGTTGGCTGTCCAACAAGGCCTTACAAATAGCAGAGAAGGGAAACAAAACGCAAAGGAGATAGGGAAATTTACAGGAAATTGAATGCAGACTTCCAAAGAATAGCAAGGAGACACAAGAGGGCCTTCTTAAATGAACAGTGCAAAGTAATAGAGGAAAATAATAGAAAGGGGAAAACCAGAGATCTGTTCAAGAAAATTGGAGATATTAAAGGAACATTTTGTGCAAAGATGGACATGATAAAGGACAAAAATGGAAGGGACCTAACAGAAGCAGGAAACATCAAGAAAAGGTGGCAAGAATGCACAGAGGAATTATACCAGAAAGATCTGGATGTCCCGGACAACCCAGACAATGTAGTTGCTGACCTTGAGCCAGACATCCTGGAGAGTGAAGTCAAGTGGGCCTTAGAAAGCCCGGCTAACAACAAGGCCAGTGGAGGTGATGACATTCCAGTTGAACTGTTTAAAATCTTAAAAGATGATGCTGTTAAGGTGCTACATTCAATATGCCAGCAAGTTTGGAAAACTCAACAGTGGCCAGAGGACTGGAAAAGATCAGTCTACATACCAATCCCCAAGAAGGGCAGTGCCAAAGAATGCTCCAACTACCATACAACTGCACTCATTTCACACACTAGCAAGGTTATGCTCAAAATCCTCCAAGGTAGGCTTCAGCAGTATGTGGACCGAGAACTCCCAGAAGTACAAGCTGGATTTTGAAGAGGCAGAAGAACTAGAGACCAAATTGTCAACATGCGCTGGATTATGGAGGAAACCAGAGAGTTCCAGAAAAACATCTACTTCTGCTTCATTGACTACGCAAAAGCCTTTGACTGTGTAGACAACAACACACTATGGCAAGTCCTTAAAGAAATGGGAGTGCCGGACCACCTTATCTATCTCCTGAGAAATCTATATGTGAAACAGGAAGCAACCATTCGAACTGGATATAGAACAACTGATTGGTTCAAAATTGGGAAAGGAGTACGATAAGGCTGTATGTTGTCTCCCTGCTTCTTTAACTTATATGCAGAATACATCATACAAAAGGCTTGATGAATCCCAAACCGGAATTAAGATTGCTGGAAGAAATATCAACAACCTCAGATATGCTGGTGATACCACTCTGATGGCAGAAAGTGAGGAGGAATTAAAGAACCGCATAATGAGGGTGAAAGAGGAGAGTGCAAAAAATGGTCTGAAGCTCAACATCAAAAAACTAAGATCATGACCATCACCTCCTGGCAAATAGAAGGGGAAGATGGTGACAGCAGCCACAAAATTAAAAGATGCCTGCTTCTTGGGAGGAAAGCGATGACAAACCTAGACAGCATTGTAAAAAGCAGAGACATCACTTTTCCGACAAAAGTCCGCACAGTAAAAGCTATGTTTTTTCCTGTAGTGATGTATGGAAGTGAGAGCTGGACCATAAAGAAGGCTTACCGCCGAAGAATTGATGCTTTTGAATTGTTGTGCTGGAGGAGACTCTTGAGAGTTCCCTGGACTGCAAAGAGAACAAACCTATCCATTTTGAAGGAAATCAACCCTGAGTGCTCATCGGAAGGACAGATCCTGAAGCTGAGGCTCCAATACTTTGGCCATCTCATGAGAAGAGAAGACTCCCTGGAAAGGACCTGATGTTGGGAAAGTGTGAAGGCAAGAGGAGAAGGGGACGACAGGGGACGGGATGGTTGGACAGTGTCATCGAAGCGACCAACGTGAATTTGACCCAACTCCGGGAGGCAGTGGAAGATAGGAAGGCCTGGCATGCTCTGGTCCATGGGGTCATGAAGAATCGGACACGACTTAACAACTAAACAACAACAACATAATTACTATACATCCGATTTGCAATGGAAGGTAATTATAGGCTCTGCTTGAAGCAAGACTTATAAAACTGAATTAAAAGTTTGATTCATCTGACAAGGAGACTACCCACCCATTCATCTCATTAAGATTTTGTCTTCCATTTTTTCTCCTTTTCACTCTCTCCCTTCCCACGTCCCCCTTTCTAAGGAAGGGGAAACTCCTGAGGCCTGTCTGAGCACAAATCCTTCTGTTTTTTGTTTTTTTAAGTATTTCAGCACAGGATGTAAAATGATGTTTTGATTATAAGGTTTCACCTATTTGAAGTGCAATTTCCAGTGTGTTAATGGCTCTCAGCAATTTTTACCTTCCAATCAGCTTGCGAAATGCCCTCTTGTTACACAACTCTGCTTCTCTTAGTTGGCTACAGATAAGTCAAATTAATTTCTATAAAATTGTATTTTGGCCTCCTTCAAGTAATTGGCTGTGGAGCCACAGTTGTGTTGCTTTGGGCAACACAACTGTGTTGAAATGATGTGATTTTCTGTGTCAGCTTGCACCAACCTGACAACCTGATGGCCATTTTGGCAACGTGTGGTGGGAGTTGTAACCCAGCAAATATGAATGGCTGAGAGTCGGTGAAGACTACAGAATAGGTGTAGTCTTCACCTACTGTAAGCACTGTCCTTTCAGGTGATCTGACTTAGGTCTAGTCTGTCTATGAAACATAATCGTAAGTTTTTCTCAGTGACTCAGTTTCTCCCATGTTGCAGAACTACGAAGGAAATAGGCTGGCTTTTCCCTGTTATCCCTTTTAACAGAGCGGATGCTACATTTTTCTTTCATTTGTATGTTTTGAAATTCTGTGTTAAACTGTTTCTGCTTATCTTCAGTTCATCCTTTCATTGTATTTGTTCTATTTATTTGCAAGATTCCTTGAATCCCATTGTTGATAGAACCCCACCTCTCAACTCCAAAAGTTCTGTATTTACCACATCAGCGTATAGGATTCTTGGGTGTCTGCTAAGGCCTCAAGAGGGTCTAACTGTTGAATCCAGATGTAAGCCTTCCTCGCTCATTTTTCTTTTCTGACCCAGCATTGTGAGCCATGCCGCTGAGGCAGCCTTTTAATTTCCTATAGAGCAGTGGAGGCAAACCTTTTTCGGCTAGAGTGCCCAAAATGAGGGGGTGGAGAAGAAACCAGTGGCTGCCGTGCCGCCCGGAAGACCAGAACCAGAACAGGAAGTGGCAGTTTCAGGGGGAATCATGGGGACGTACAGGAAGTTAAAGGGGGAAATCATGGGGACAGATAGGAAGTTAAAGGGGAAATCATGGGGACGGACAGGAAGTTAAAGGACCCAGAACAGGAACAGAAAGGGGGAATCCCAGCTGCAGCCACTTCAAAAGGTTTGTTTCCGCAAGGGTGTGTGTGTGGCCCACTCACTTGCGTGCCAGAAGAAAGGGCTTTGTGTGCCAGATGTGGCACGTATGCCATAGGTTCGCGATCATTGCTAGAGTCTCTTGTCTAAACAAAATGGTGTGGAGCTGTGAGGGGGTTAAAGGGTACCTACATTTAGTTACCCAGTACTGAGTTGTGCCGCTATAGGCTTTTAAGGACCAGTTTAAAGAGAAATCTTCCATCCTCCAATGCCAGTTTGCCAATTTCTCTCCGTCCTAAATATGCAGCTAGCTTGTTCAGAAGTGTGTGTGTGTGTGTTTAATGGCTAAACTTCTTTTATGGTTTTATATTGGCAAAATGCAAATAGTGTGAGCTTTGGAGGTGAATGGGGGACTTGGTGGCGCTGCGGGCTAAACCGCAGAAGCCTATGCTGCAGGGTCAGAAGACCAAGCAGTCGTAAGATCGAATCCACACGACGGAGCTCCTGTCGCTTGTCCCAGCTCCCGCCAACCTAGCGGTTCGAAAGCATGCAAATGCAAGTAGATAAATAGGGACCACTTCGGTGTGAAGGTAACAGCGTTCCATGTCTAAGTCGCAAAGGCCATGTGACCACGGAAGATTGTCTTCGGACAAAACGCTGGCTCTATGGCTTGGAAACGGGGATGAGCACCGTGCCCTAGAGTCGAACACAACTGGACAAAAATTGTCAAGGGGAACCTTTACCTTTACCTTTTGGAGGTGAATAGTCACAAGTTAAGGCATCAACATAAACCTCTGTTGCATGTTGAGTTGCACAACTCTGTATGAAACAGGTAATGTCTATGCCAATTTGCTATCAAAGGTTACACCATTTTGTATTAATGTTTGTGGGTATAAACAATAGGATTTTGGCCACTGGATACTTCCACAAAAGGTTTTGTTGTTTTCATATGGTACAACATGAAAAAGTGGCCTGCCTCTTTGTAATCTGAAGCAGCAAGGGTCCACGTCCTCCTGACGTTTGTCTTTAGATAAAGGCTGTGCCCAAGAGGGAGCTATGGTATAATGTCCTTGTCAGTGATAGGAATTCACATAGTGTACAGGCCAGTCACTTGGTGTCCTCAGAGCGGACTCCGCCAAAGGGCTTTTGGGGTCGGGTTGTAGGGGTTGGATCCTTCCCATGTCCCAATGGACTGGTGGTGAAACAGACCTCTCGTTGCTTCATCAAGTCCTCAGAGTGCTGATGATGAGAACCAGGACGACATGTGGTACATTCAAATCCTCCACTGTGATTCTAAAACAACATGTTACTAGTGGGTCATTTCTCCATTGGTTTGGCATGCAATCATTTCATCAGAACTTCTGGGAAAAAATGAGGATGGGGTAAATACAGCACACTTGTTTTGATACAGGATGCAGTTGCCGGCAGCATGAAGGACAAGAGTAATGATGTAAGACTGGCTGCTCTCTCAGCATCTATGTGTTAATTTAGATGTACGGGTGCAGGGTAGTAGGCATGCTAGAAAGGGTTATACAGTCTTCCAATGCAGGGGTGTGGAACTGATCAAAATACCCCATTGCAGCCCTCTTCTGGCATGCACAAACTGTGTTTGCTAACAGCCTTTTCATATATTTCTGACATGTTCTATGCCTGGAAAGTGGGTTAGAAAAGAAGAGAGCATCATTACTCTGTTTGGAATATTGATGAATCTGTTGTCCCAACCTGTGTGAAAAGCCCCCGCAGGCAAAGAAAGGTCTTCTTTAAGGAAAGATGCCATGAATGTACTTTGTGTTACAGAAGAAAGTGGCTGTACAGAGGGGTGGAGCACATCATTTTCCTACTCTTCCTGGCCCACATCTCCTTCGCATTTTGTTTTAATATCTCCACACAATGAAAATGTTCTCTCTTTCTCTGTTGCTGTTGTTGGTTCAGTTGTATATTGATTAGAGAAGCACAGTGCCAGAATCGGACCTGCGAAACAGAGATAAGTTACAATCTCTCTCCTGTTCACAGCCTGAGGGACAGGTGGAAAAGAATGGGACTGATGAAGACAGCAACATGTCATAAAACCTTTGTGGGAAATATTCCCAGGGAATCCGAAAGGGTTGCATAACTGAAATCACGGATGGACCCATCCGTGTTAATTATCACAAGGATCAGAGTTCAGAGTTGCTGGCACTTTTCTGCTGATACAACACAACACACGCTCTCACAGGAAGACGTTCAGGCTCCCCCTTGCAGGACCCACCATGCTATGCAGAATTGTGGACCTAATGAGAGGGGTCTCTGTGTGTGTCGAGCCTCTGACTAGTAATTATTTTGCATTCTATCTTCCACTTACCACTAACTTTTCTAGAACAGAGCAGAGCCTAAGCTTTTACAACAGTTACAATAACCCTACTATAGATCACATCTTAAATCTTCCGAGATAAGTTCTCTTCTATCTGTGATTTAAGACCCATTTTTACGAACCAGAAATTGGGACTGAGCCCTACAGAAAATTGTCTCGTAAAATTGTCTAGCAGGTTACTGGATGATATAAGTTTTAAACTGGATTTTCCCTTTCCCATTCTGCCCACCTTCCCTCTGAGTGATAAAGCAAGTCAGAACTTTCACTTCATAATCAAACATAGTTTTCCTGGGTGTGATTTTTTCCCCCCCTTCCAGCGTTGCATAAAATGAGAAGGAGAAAGAGTAACTGCCTTGAGTCTCCCCCAATTCTTGATGCTATCTTTTTGACAAGTTTCTGTGAACAGCCACAATTTTTTGGTATTCTTTTCTCCGCCCCCACCCTTTCTTTGCTGTTTCTGACTGTACAATTCCACCTCCACTTCGAGTCTTAAGCAACCTGGTTTAAATTAACTATGCTTCCAGTAATTTAATTATTTCTTGCTAAACCACCTGTCAGCTTCAGATAGTGTTGCATACAGAACGTGGAGAAGTTGATTTACTGGACTATAGCTATCAGAATCACCCAGTGAGCAGCGCAACCGATAGTCATGCTACCTGGGGGTTTCTGGGAATTGTAAAATATATAGAAAAGGCTAATGTTTTCAAGCTCTAATTGAATGCATGCTGGATCTGAGGCCCTTGGAGGCTTTTCCACTTAACTCAGAGAGCAAATCTTTGAGTGGTAATTTATACAGTGTCATAAAATACATATTTTTCTAGAACACTTCTGAGAAGAATATGGAACTTCCCTCTGCCCTAAAGGGCTTAAATAAAAGAAGCCAAGAACACAAGCAGATCATGGGGCCAATGCTTCAAGGAAGAAGGAGGAACAAAAGATCATATGTATAACAGAAACAAGGTTGATAGGATCCTGAGACTCTTGCAGGGGTACATGAGTAGTGTAACCTTGAAGAACCTTCAGTGTAAACTGCATCCTTGCCTAGTACTGCTTTCTCAGTCTCTCTTTCAACCTTCCTATGATGATGCTTGCTTTGATTACTAGCACCTCATAGAGGCTTTGTATCAAAGGGATGAGACGAATGACAGAAAGAACCAGAAGAGCTATCAACTCTCTTATCCTTCTTCCAAAGGCATTTCATAGGCATTTTCTTCTTAAGCTGCACCAGCAGGCTGCTGTATCTGGTTACCTGAAACAGTATCAAGGAGAGTCTAGCAAATTGAGTTTTCATGGGAGAAATAAGAATGCTGGTGACTTTCAGCTAGACCTGTAATTTATCTCATATCCATACAGTTTCTGTAAAATACAAATTAATTCTTCCACATTTTTCTCTACCCACTCACCCACTTCATAACCACTGCTTCATAACCTGGGGAACCTCCACCAAGAAGGATATGCAGAGATATTTCTTGCCTGGAGGTTCACATGCAGGTAGGACACAGAGACTTAAATGTCTGACCTTCCAAATTACACATAGAAACCTCTTACCTTCGAGGTAAGATACAGACTTTCCATAAAGAGTTTCTCCTGGGAAACATGGCTTCACTGAGTTGAAAGGAAATTGGATGTCACGTCTTTCACTGCCAGAAGACGCTTCTTCCATCAGGATGCAGAAAGTTGCCAGATTTGGGGAAAACTCTTTTTTGGACTACAGCTCCTAAACTGTTGATTTTAAGTTTGTGGAGAGGACCAACCTCAGAGGAAAGGCAGAGAGTCCCCTGATTGCATCAGTAGATTGTACTGCAGAAAATATGGTCAATCTATATGCTGTGATTTTTGGCATTTGCTGTTGAGTCCATTGTTTTAATATTCCTTGCTTTGTATTGTAAAGTCACATCCATTGAGAATAGTAGGAAGTCTTTTAGCCCTTACACCTGAAAAGAGAAGACCTGGATGGCTATAATTTTTGTTTTTTGTTGTTGTTGTTGCTGTTGCTGTTGCTGTTGCTGTTGCTGTTGTTGTTGTTGTGTGGCACCAAATTACTTCTAATTTATAGTGACCCCACGAGTCATGACTCTATAAAGGAAGCCACAGGCTTCAGTTTACAAGAGTGGAGCAGGGCTGTTGTAGAGGTCACTCATTTATTGGGTCAACATAAGTCAGAGGCAACTTGATGGCACATAACAACAACAGCACGAATGAGTGATCATCTGTATAATTAATAGCCCTGCATAGATCTTGCAGGCTAAAGACTTTGGCTTCCTTTGTTGAGCCAATCCAACTTGAGATAGGTCTTCTTTTCCAAGCATTATTGCTTTTTACACTGAGTCTTGTCTACTCCTGGTACATCCAAATTACAGTAGTTTCAGTTTTGTTTTTTTTTTACTTCTGAGAGCTCAGGCTTGATCTGATCTAGAATTTAGTTTGATCTAGAACCCCATGTCTGTATGTCTCATGTTCGGTTTTCCTCTTTTTCTACTGCCTTCCATTTTTTTTCTAGTCTATGATCGATACCTTCATCAATATTAGAGCCAAAGGTGCCAAACTCTTCCAGTGTTTGAGCAGTGTAATTAAACCATGTAGTTTCAGCATCTAGGAGGTGTATTTCTTTCCCCATTGCACAGCCAAAGCCTGAAAAAGTTATCTCTCTTTTTTTTCTCTCTAGCAGTTGTGCTCTGGAAAATATATGTTTTACTTCACAGGCAGGTCTTTGGAAAGGTGGCTGAGTATGCAGATTCCCGCCCTTTGAGACCCTTCTCTCTGATGCCACAATTTATTTTGGTGTCGTCAGGCAATGCAGGTATTTCTCCTCAGCAGATCTTGAAATGCTTCAGGGGAGTGTCATACCCTTTGCTGGTAGGGTTTTGAGAGCCACTGGATTGTTTCTCTAGAGTCGGCGCAGTTCCTCCTCTAACTTCTGCTTCCGGTTGGCACTGATAGCCATTGTACTGACCATGTGTGTGCTACCTAAACCTTCAGTAAGTAGTCATACAGAAATGTGTAATGCTCAGTAATAGCACTTCCCAGGGAACACCGCTGACTTGCTGATGACTCTGCTTTCTATTTCTTCACCTCTTTTGGGTGTGGAGAGAATGGGAGAGAGTGAGTGAACCTGTGGGTAACGCAAGCACACCTTGCCAGGAAGAAGTTTTTCACTGGGAAAAAAAAATTGCCTTGTTTACAAAGTGGCCTCATCATGACTCAAACGTTTTTACTGCAGATCCACCCTTTCAATCTGTTTGGAACCGTGATTTCCCCTCCCTGAGAAATGTAGAGTTTCTGCCGATTGCTGTTTATTGGGTGTCTGGCCTTTTTTTCACATGCTCGGGTGCTAGATCTCTGGATGAATGGAATGACAAATAATTTTCAAAACTGTTTATTCGGAGGAAGTTTGCCAGTGAGACGTTTAGCGTAGCTGTATTACAAATATGTCTCAATCTGCCTGACGATTTTGACTACTACAGCTTCTCCTGAGGAATGTGGTTAGAGAAGAGTCTGAGAATTCTTTGTTAGAAATGTCTCCCCGCTCCCAGTAGAAGCCAAGCCTCCCTGTTTTTTTTAGTCTATTAACAGAGATAAGTCCAAAGTGTACCCTAAAAGTGTCATTCCTTGTCTTTATTTCATGGCAATTTGTATGTATCTTTTGTTGATGGCTATGGCAGTTTGTGAGGTGAGGCAAACAAATTAACATGGCACCAGGACAGTGTGCTGTGGTTGTTTAGTAAAGTGCTCTTTTTATCTCTTCCCTAATAATTACAGACGTAATCCCCTGAGGCTTCCAACTCATTAAAGCTGCTTCCTTTCATTTCCATTTCATGTTACTCATGATTGATTCTAAGAAGGCATGTCTCCTGTTTGGTTTAAAAACTGCTGGGTTACAGTAATATATAATTGTGGTCTGTTCAGTATTGAAGAGTGGATAGTTTCTTAAAAAGTTATTATTGTTGAATGCTATTTGATGTTAAGTATAGATACGGGAGGGAGGGAGGGAGGGAGGGATGGATGGATGGATGGATGGATGGATGGATGGATGGATGGATGATGGCCCAGCCATCCCATGGTTGAGATGGCTGGGTGGGTTTCCTCAATGATAGGCTCCATGGACTCCAGATTCAGTGTTGCCAGAACGTGTCCTTGTTGAAATTCATTCATAGGCATCCTTCAGTCTCGAGAGACTATGGTAACATGCTCTATATGGAGGACTTGGAACAGCGTCTAATGTTTTGACGCTGTACACGAAGCTGGAGTGTCCTATCCAGGGCACGAAGCCTGGGTAAAATAATATGGAGGACAGGCTGTTACCCCACCAGTAAATCGCCCCTCTCCACGTCACTGAAATAGTCCAATGGAAAGGCAAGAGCCAATGCAACTGGTTTCAGCGACATTGCAGGAGTTGACAGAATGACACGAACTGCTTCCAGGACTCCGGCTTGTTGAAATTGGGGTGTGAGATATACTGTAGGGTTGGCTGCTGTGGACCCTCCATCCCAACAGTCCACAGGAGGATTCAGTTCCTTTCACTAGCACCCTCTTGCCTACTGTCCTTCAATAAGCCCCAGTTGTCTTCACTGGCTCAGCTGTGGCTCCAGTCTGAGTCTGGGGTCAAGTTGACAGCCCCTTCAGGGAGATCTGGTAATACAGGGCAAATGGAGGTCCTCAAGTCCCAGCAGCTCGTCCTGCTCCCTAAGCAGCTGTTGTAAGCTCTTGTTGTGCTTTTATCTCTGCCATTACCTCTTTTGTGTGATTGAGTACAGTGGTTGGGGCTTAGCGGGGCACCTGAGCCACTGTTGTGGGCCTCCTCTACCAGGGTGAAGCCGAACCATTCACCTATCCATGGGTCTTGGAGCAGCAGCACTCAGTTTTTGCTGACAACACAAGACATAGGAGAGGGCATCTCAGAGGCCTCTGCACATTCCGCTGACGCCATATCCAACAAAGTCTACAATGCTCCTTCCTCCTCCTCCTCCCCCCCCCCCACTAAACCCGGCTCCAGCCATCCTGTCCTTGCTCCAGCCCCATCCTCTGGGATGGCTCATTCACCTTTACTACCACCTTTGGGCTCATGCATTCTGCACCCTCTGTATGCTGTGCTTCCAGGCTGTTCATGAAGTTTACCAGGGGGCAAAGGTCCAAGGTGGGCAGGCTGCTGGAGACAGCTAGAGCATCCCCCTCTCAGAATTGAAGGAAGGAAAATGTAAAGAAATATTGTACATACCAATGCTCATGGTCATGGGTTAGGCATATACATTAATGTACACTGATTGCATCTCCGAAATGAATTTGATTGGAGTTGATGTCTATAGAATGCATATTAGGGATGTAGATACTGTAAAGTAGGTAACATCTCACAATTGAACAATAGACAGTATTTGTCTTTCCAGCCTTAGCATATGAAGCTTTTAAATGCAACACTGGTGTGTAGTGTCCAACCACACTGACCCTCAATTGCATGCCAAGTTGCAAAGTTTTCCAAACCATGGTTAATACACCTCAGTACACCCAGCCTGAACCACATCATAATGTGCAAACAGTTGTTATCTGTAATACATTTTGCTAATTGGTAGGACAGCTGAGGTGGCCAATTGTTTCTTCTTCTTAATAGTATCTTTGATATTTTTAATGTATATTTACCTAGTTTTAACCATGGTCATTTGTAATTTTTTTCCAATGTTTGTTTTTGAACTGCTGTACTTCTATCAAAGGGACGTGGTGGCGCTGCGGGCTAAACCGCAGAAGCCTATGCTGCAGGGTCAGAAGGCCAAGCAGTCGTAAGATAGAATCCACGCGACGGAGTAAGCGCCCATCGCTTGTCCCAGCTCCCACCAACCTAGCGGTTCGAAAGCATGCAAATGCAAGTAGATAAATAGGGACCACCTCGGTGGTAAGGTAACAGCGTTCCGTGTCTAAGTCGCACTGGCCATGTGACCACGGAAGATTGTCTTCGGACAAAACGCTGGCTCTACGGCTTGGAAATGGGGATGAGCACCGCCCCCTAGAGTCGAACACGACTGGACAACAATTGTCAAAGGGAACCTTTACCTTTACTTCTATCAAGAAGCAATAGTTTTGTGGCAGGTTAAAGAGAGAGAAAAAACTTCAATATCTTGCAAGCCACTTTCGGCACAGTTAAATGGAAACATGACATACAGATAAATGAATATTAATAAGGTGGAAAAACTTTTCTGAATGGGTGAGAATGATGCTTCATTCCTGTCCAGTTAGCTCTATATATCGTGTGTAAAGGGGTTTTTTTTGGGGGGGGGGGTGCCTTCCCTCACCTTTTCCAGTATTCTCACCAGAGGCCTCAGCCTAATCATTGCCCAAAGTTGTTTCTGGAGCTTGACAGGCTATTCCATCTGCTTTTCTCATTTTTAGAGGGAGGAGAGAACATGCAGCTGTGGTACTGATGTAGAGAAAAGAAGCAGGTTTTAGACATGCATCTTAACTTCTTTGTATCTTATCAGAACTGTGAGTGACCAGAGAGAGTGTGCATGGTGCACATGGTCAGAGTGTTCAACCAGTAGGCACAGATTTCAATCCCCACACAGGGAAGCTGACTGTGTGACCTTGAGCCAGTCACTCACTATCATCAGTCAGGCTAAACTAACTCAGGAGGTTGTTGTGAGGGGAAAATGGAGAAGAGGACCATGGACCCTTCCTTGATCTCCTTGAAGGAGTTATGCGATGGTAGTCTCACAGTAAATGCATTTGTCCATTGAAATCGCGTAGCAGTCAGACATGTTGGAGAAGATACTGGTGAATTCGGTGGATGACTGAACTGTTTTTTATAAGACTGGTGAAAGGCATGAAGTAAGAAAGGGTGAAATATGACCTACCAGATGTTTATTGACTTCAACCCGTGCCATTGACTGTGCTGGCTAGAGTCGAGGCGAACTGGAGAATCACCCCTCATGTAAGCCGCATGGATCATTTTCTTCTCCACGTTCTAATGTTATAAGTGGAGATAACATTCTTTGGCTGCTTTGTCCTCCTTCAAATTTTCTGGTCACCTCACTGAAGATCTTTCTGTCAAATCTGCAGTAATTGTGGCTTCTGTGGGTGGCCAAACAAATGTACTTTTCCCTGTTGCCACAAGACGTGGCAGCGGCCATTTGCTTAGATGGCTTTAAACAGGTTTTAGACAAATATCATTGAGATGATAATGGTCTTGAGGGTAATGTAACCTGTACAGTGAGACCCTAAAGGGGGTGGGAGGTGGAATCTACTCTCTCAGACCTGCTAAAAATGGCCGGTACACCCCAGTTTCTGTCAACCCCATCCCACATGGCAGTTGATCTTCAATGACGGGAGCTGTAGTCCAAAAACATCTGCAGGGCTTCTGATCTTCTGTCCCAATTTATGTTCTGGCCCTGCTTATGCCAAGAGGGCCCAAACCACAGTCAGTTTTAAAATACGTAATCTTTTGGAGATCCTTGCTTCTACCATTTTTTTTCCAGAATTGTCGCTGGGATTTCTTTCCTCCCTCCCTCCCTCCCTCCTTCCTTTTATAATGTGCAATAACATTATAACATTGAACGAAATGATAACGATGAATGTTACCCTGACACTTGCTGTTCCAAAACACTACCAAAAAAAACCCCACAAAGAAACATTTTCCATGAATTTGCAAGTTGTCTTAAGATAACATCTTGAGAAATAGGTCAATATAGCAATAAAGCAACATTCCAAATCCTCTTTCAACTGCTCTGCGAAAGATGGTGATGAAATGTTCTTTCCAAAGGCAACAATACACAACTTTGCTAGAATTAACAAATTGGTTACAAAAACTCACTGTGTCACAGAACATCATTGGAATAACTTAACAAAGGATATTGTTAAGTAATTTCCATTACCCTCAACTGTTTTGATGAACAGTAGATCTTTCCAAAACATTAGTATTTTCATGAATCTAAGTATATCTTTCCAAAACATTAGCAAACAAAATCTGTGAAAGCAATTGATATGTGTTTATCAAAAGTCCCTTACTGCTAAATGTCTCCATTGCCAAATTGGAACAAGTGAGATGAGAACTTTTCAGGAGTTAAATACAATTTGTATAACATGTTTGGAGATGTTTTCCTTCAAAACAGTAGCATATAACCTGTTTTGTCCTTTAGAAATTAATCCAAAAGCCATTTTTAAATCTGGTACACCCTACAGGCTCTTCCCTCACAATCTGAACGAACTCTGAGCTCAAACATAACATAGAACAGTGGTTCGTTTATAAGTGAAATCTGATGCTTTTGATGAGATGGAGAAGGGAAAGCACCAGATTTTTTTTCCTTGCAGCAGTGCTCTTGGAAGTGATGTAGCATCATCCTCATTAGGTCATTCGGCATCAAATGAGAAATCCTACTGGGGAAATAGGAAATCTGTTTGAACTGGCCTCAAAGTTTTCTTTTGTCATTAAAGAAGGGATAGTGTAGACCCTCTCTCACCTCTTCTTATAAATAACAGTCAGACTTTTCTTCCTTCAAAAATCAACAGATTATCCCCTAAAACTAAAATAATTGTTTTCTAAAAGGGATTCACCAAAAAATGTATGAAGTGAAACTGTGTGACAGTACTCCTTTATAACCTGAAATTATAGTTTTTAGAAAATTAAGACTTAGTACTGTTTCACCCAATTTCTACATTTGTTACATAGCATGTCCAGTTATGCAACACTAAGCTGGTTCCCCTCAAGTCAAGTTATTAAATAAACGTTAGGTCTACAGTTCAAATGGAGTTGTAGAAGGGGCAGCCATGTTAGTCTGTGCAAGCATTATAGTTAAAAAATAAAATAAAAATAAATAAATTAATTAAAGAACAAATAAAAAGACAAAAACGTGGTGGCCCCTTAAAGACTGTTACTTTTCTTAATGTGAACTTTTGTGTACTTTACTTCTTGATTGATTGATTGATTTGATTTGATTTGATTTGATTTGATTTATATAACACCCATCTGGCAGCCTAGGACACTCTGGGCAGTTTACAACAAATAACAAAAGAAAGAAAGAAAGAAAGAAAGAAAGAAAGAAAGAAAGAAAGAAAGAAAGAAAGAAAGAAAGAAAAAGAACGTTTAGCAGCATTAATACATACAAGTTCATTTCATCAGGCGTAAGGGAAATAGATATAACATGGCAAATACTGTTTTTCCCTGAAAATAAGACGGAGTCTTATATTAATTTTTGCTCCAAAAAAAGCATTAGGGCTTATTTTCAGGGGATGTTTTATTTTTTTCATGTACAACAATCTACATTTATTCAAATATAGTCATGTCATCTTCTTCTGGTTCGTGCACAATGGAGGCGGTCAGTGTTTCATTTAACTGGGGCTTATTTTGGGGGTAGGGCTTATATTACGAGCATCCTGAAAAAGCATACTAGGGCTTATTTTCAGATTAGGTCTTATTTTCTGCGAAACATATTTATGGTGGGGTCAGTTGGTAAGAGAGTCAGTGGGTGTTTAATATTGTGGTGATAACAGGTATTACATTGAAGCTTGTGCTCTAAAATGAAAGTTAAAATGTAATTTGTGAAGCAACCACAAGATATTTTGGAGGACTTCAGAAGCTTTTGCTTGGAATCTTGCCATGATGGAATCAAGGCTCTCCTGCCCACTGGAAAAACCCCAAGCTGAGTTCCCCAGCACCTAGTTTAATTTAGTTTTCATAATCTGAACTTTTACAAAGGTTGCCTGCCTCTCCATTAAAATCAGTTCGTAAGAGCTTAAATCTAAAGATTGCAAGAACCTTGTCTATCTCACATCCATGGGACACTGACCTCTGCCTGAACTGCTCTGAACAATCATCTGTAAGGTCTTAATTCTAATGGATGGTTTACTGTTTTTGGGAGGAGAGCTGATGCTCGTCATTGCTCCTCATTCCTCACTATAACTCTTCTGTTGTGAAACTTTAATTGTTCAGAGGGGTGTGGTCCCTGGTGCAGGGTTTATTTTTAAATTTCACTCCTTTATCTGTGAGTAGTAAAAATAGGTGATTCATTTCTGTAAATCCAAATGTCGGTGTATTGCTCTGTAAAAAGGCTTTGGTTTGGCTTGGGTGGATTAAAGAACAAAGGTCTTTCTGTCTCCCTTCATCTTGGAGCAGCCAGTGTCTAGAATTCCAGCTTTGAGCACAGAGTGTTTTACTCTTCCTCATTCCCTAACTGGAAAAAGAATGTGTAGTAGGATGTTGCATCCTCTTCTGTGACCGAAATGTCATGAATAGACACAACTATAATAGGTCAATTGAAATTTATTTAAGTGTTGACCTACTTTCAGAAGTTGAGCAGTGGGTCTGGATTGAGACAAGCTGGTGGGTATGGGATTAGTCATGCCGTCCTTGCTAGCAAAATGGTTTGAGAATTGGCTGAGTTGGAACTTAGTCAATTGAGGGTATGCTGAATCCAAACCTTCTCAGCCTAGAGATTTGAAAATGTGAGTCATCATAAAGGCTGTGAATCTGGGTTTAGGAGAGTTTAGATCTGATGGAAGTCAAGTCCTATCCTGTCCATCTCTATTGTTTTTTGACCCTTCTGCCAGCCGATCTCAGCCACCACCGCAGTTGTGCTGTTGTTCGATGGTTGTCCCAGCACAAGAGACCTCTGCCCATTCCAAGCCCACTGTAGCTGGTGAATCTTGAAATTTGGATTGCATTTCAAGTGGGTGCTCTCTTCCCCCACCACCAGTCTCAGGATGCTAAAATTAGAGTTCTTAATGAGGGTAAGAAACAGAGAGGCCAATATGCTGTTTGTCAAGAGAACAAACCTATCCATTCTAAAGGAAATCAAGCCTGAGTGCTCACTGGAAGGACAGATCCTGAAGCTGAGGCTCCAATTCTTTGGCCATCTCATGAGAAGAGAAGACTCCCTGGAAAAGACCCTGGTGTTGGGAAAGTGTGAAGGCAGGAGGAGAAGGGGACGACAGAGGATGAGATGGTTGGACAGTGTCATCGAAGCAACCAAGATGAATTTGACACAACTCCAGGAGGAAGTGGAAAACAGGAGGGCCTGGCGTGCTCTGGTCCATGGGGTCACGAAGAGTCGGACACGACTAAACAACAATACAGTGTTATGCCCTTGTGCTCATGACCCGGGGTTCAATCCCAGGTAGCCGGCTCAAGGTTGACTCAGCCTTCTATCCTTCCAGTAAAATGAGTACCCAGCTCGCTGGGGGGGGGGGCAATGTGTAGCCTGCATAATTAACTTGTAAACCGCCCAGAGAGTGCTTGAAGCACTATGGGGCAGTATATAAGCAGGATGCTTTCCTTTAATTTCACTGGGCATTCCATCTCAGCAACAAGGTCTGTGTCACTCACTTAGTTCCTATCCATCTTCTGGGGTTTCCCCCTGCTTAGTGTTTCTTTGAGAGTGGTAGTGAGCACAAGAGGGTATCCTGTAGACCCAGGGTCCCCAAACCCCGGTCTGCGGCCTGGTACCAGGCCATGGCCTTGGCAGGACTGGGCTGCGGAGAAAGATCTCATGCCCCCCGCACGTACACACACACACGCCCCCATGCATGCAGGGGTGCACCACCCACCCACACATGCGCACATGGGTGCCCCAGCCACTTGTGTGCATGCCCTGCCCACTACCACGCCCCGCCCACCCATCTGCACATGGACCCCGCCCCCCAACCAGTCCATGGTTTGGAAAAGTTTGGGGACCACTGCTGTAGACCATCTTGACTGCTAACATGGGTGTTTTACAACATGCTCTTTGATATGTAAAGTTTGGAACCTTTTTTCGTGTTGGCAATGCGGGCATGATATTGTGTAACAATATCTGGCCATTTCCTGGCATTTTGAATCACATATTCAGAAATATGTCCCACATTCATGAATGAAACATTTTTTGAAGACTGGGATTTTACAGTCTTCCTCCACTGCTTTTCATTCATTAAAAACCTCTAAGCCACCATATTGGCTGGAGGACTCTAGGAATTGCAGATTTTTTAAAAGTCACTTTTCCAGCTTTAATTTACAACACTTCAGAATGTAAGTGCAGAAACTGCTTAGTTTAATAAGAATGTAAGAAGAGATCAGGCATCTCATGCAACTTTCTTTTTCTAAGAATGGCCAGTACCTGCTTTGAAGTAGCCTCTAAATACAGCTGATATTAACAGGATGGGAATACTCAAGCTTTCTAGATACAGTGGTGCCTCGCTTTACGATTGCCCCGCATTACGACAAAACCGCATTACGACAATCTTTTTGCGACTGCAAAATTATGGTCTAAATGGGGTTTTTTCGCTTTGCGATGATCGGTTCCCCGCTTCGGGAACCAGTTCTTCGCAAAATGACGATCTTCCTCCAGCTGATCGGCGGTTTCAAAATGGCCACCGGGTAAATAAAATGGCTCTCCGCTGTTTTCTGGGACGGATTCCTCGCTGCATAGGCACTGAAAATGGCCGCCCTATGGAGGATCTTCACTTGATGGTGAGTTTCCAGCCCATTGGAACGCATTGAAGGGGTTTCAGTGCGTTTCAACGGGCTTTTTATTTTCGCATTACGACGTTTTTGTTCTACAGCGATTTCGCTGGAACGAATTAACGTCATAATGCGAGGCACCACTGTACTGCTAGATTGTAACTCCCATCATTCTTTACCATTGGCTAAGCTAGAACTGATGGGAGTTGTAGTCCAGCAGTATCTGGAGGGCATATGCTGAAAGACATATTGGCTCTGAGCACAGAGATGTTCCATTTAGCATTCACACACGATAGTTATGGATGGACCATTTCCTCTATGAGTTTGTCCGATCCTGTCTTAAAGCCGTCTTAAGTTATTGGCTGATGGTAAAGTGTGTGGCAGTCAAATCCACATATAAATGATGTGAAGATTTTGGGAAACACGTGTTGGTGATGCAAGATTCGCGACGTTATTAGTTTATGAGCTCATCCCAAAAAAGTATTTACGTCCCTCAATGTACCTGCTTCGGTTATTTCTGGTACAAAGGAGAGCTATCCTGCGTGGTTCCCTACACGTGACTCTTACTTACCCCAGATGACTTAGATGTGTGGCAGCTTACAAAACTAGAAGAAGAAACTAAATGTATTGCACACATGGATGGTGACACAAGGGAGGATCTCTGTTTAAATTTGCTTCTCTGCTTTTAGAATAACATGTTGCACACCAGGTCAGCTTGACACAAGTTGATCAGCATTGTGCAAGCAAATTTATTAGCATTCCCATGTGAATTAGGCTATGATTAAAAACTATGTGAAGCTGTTCCAGAATCTCACATGGTAAAGATAGTGAGTATTGTGAGAGTCATCCCTACTGACTTCAGTGGCACAAGACCCCAATCCTTCTGGAGCTCCTCATCCAGATTCGAGATCCAAATGTATGTCCAGAGTCTCAGCCAGTAGCTTTGACCTTCAGTGTGCATGTTTGGTCTGGAAAAAGCAGAGACCCCCTTAATGCCAGTTTCCACACTCCTTCTAATCAGTGGTGTTTGTGGAGCCGAGGCTCTTGCATAGGTAAAGCTCCAGGATTTCCTGCTTGTAGGAAGTAGGACATAATCTGCTACTTCTGTTAGACTGCCCTGTTCCTCTGAGTTTAGCTGCAATCCTGGTAGAAGCTGGCAGATGCATCGATCTTTCCAGGAACAGCAGATTGCTGCCAGTCCTCTCTGTTGTAATGCAAAGTGTTTGAAGGTGTTTTGAGCTTGCATAGGCAATTAAGAGCCATTAGCTTTAAAAAAGAGCTCCTTATTTGTTGATAAGGACCAGCGAAACATTTTTCGACTTCTCTGGTAAGGGAGGTAGCTGTGAAGAGTTCAGATAGCATCTTTTAGCTCTTTTTATCTTTCCAGATCACTTTTTTGAGAATGTAAAGAATTATGAAAGACACCAATATTGGCTGGCCACCAAAGCTTCGCTGGGGTGGAAGCTTATCATTGACACTGGTTTTTGGTATCTACAAAAGTCCAGATTCCTGTGTTCCTTTCTGTATGCTTTTAAAAAGGCATTCTAACCAAGAATTTGAATATGTTTCTCATTTTTGTTGGGCAGCTTTCTGTTTCTAAAACTGTTACGTGACATAGAACCGACACCCAAATGATTTTCACATTGCCGTGTACATATGTGAATAATGACACTTGGTAACCAAAGCTTCATGGTAGAGCACATGCTTTCTCTGCAGACGGTCCCAGGTTCAATCGCCAGCATCATCCCAAAGTGCTGCAGAAGACTCATGTCTGAAAACCTCAGAGCTGCTACCAACCAGTGTAGGCACTACTAAGATAGATGGTCCAGGTGGCTGCGTTGACTCAGTAGTGAAGAACTTTCTCTGATCTTAACTGTGCAATATACACAACCTTAGCACTGCCCTCCCCTCTTGTACCACCTCCAATAGTTTTCCACAGGAAGAGGGATAATCATGGAATCATAAATTGAGTTGGAAGGGACCTATAAGGCCATCGAGTCCACCCTCCTTGCTCCATGCAGGAATCCAAATCAAAGCAGATGCAACAGATGGTTGTTCAATTTTCTCTTGAATGCCTCAAGCGTTGGTGTGCTCACCGCCTTCTAAGGTAATTGGTTCCATTCTTGTACTGCTCTAACAGCTGAGAAGTTTTTCCTGATATTCATCCTAAATCTGGTTTCCTGTAATTTAAGCCCATTGTTGCTTGTCCTGTACTCTGGAATGATTGGGAACAGATTCTACCCCTCCTCTGAATGGCAACTTTTCAAGCATTCAGTCTTCTTTTCTCAAGGTTAAACATGCCCAGTTCTTTCCGTCATTCCTTCTTCTGGAATTTCTGCTCCTTCTGGAATCTCTCCAGGACCAACAATTCACCTTTTAAATACACTGCAGACGCCTCTGCAGTGATCAATGCAATTTTTCCTCAAAGCTCCAGCCACTTCTTCCTCCACACAAAAGACACACACTCATTTACTGGAAGAAAACAGAATCCCGCAAATCCCTGTTCATCTCTATAATCTTTTTTCACATGTCATTGATAATCCTTTTTATCTCTAAGGTGCTGATGCTATGCACCCATCATTTAGGGTGTGTGTTCTAGAGACAGTAACTAATTTAAGGGTGCTGTGCCCTAAAGACCATTAAGGCTCTGGTGTATTACTGAGAAAATATTACAGCATGTTCCATAGTAGAATAAAACTGCTGCCTCATACAAACCAGATATAAATAAGTTCAGTGCTGTAGAAAACAACACTAATTACTAATAGAGTAGTTAGTTCTGTAACTCATTAGAGAATCCACTCCCAACGGAAGTTGTTACAATTAGCATATGTGTGTGCATGTGTGTATGTATGTTTTAGTGGCTTATTGCATCTCTTGTTACTGTCCTATTGCTGGGATGGGGTGGACTTTAGGATTAAAATTTAGGGTCAAATAAAAGTGCAGCATAAAACTCAAAATAGCTCCAATTGTAACTAGAAAATATTACTCACTACATCACCTTTCTATTATAACAGAATGCTTCTATTATATATATATATATATATCTCCAACTTGTGCTACTTTTGAAATGCAAGTTCTTTATACCATCCTCACAAGAAAACGACACAGAAGTAGTTTGGTAGTTGGATATTGCCGAGTCAGTTCTGACTTAGGATGACCCATTTCAGGATTTTCTAGGTAGGCAGTACTCAGAAGTGGTTTACATATGTACGTGTAATTTTTATGTCTAAGCTCTGATGGGATGTACTTTATATGTAATGGTTGTTCTGGGTTTTTCGGCTCTTTGGCTGTGTTCTGAAGGTTGTTCTTCCTAACGTTTCGCCTGTCTCTGTGGCCGGCATCTTCAGAGGACAGCACTCTGTGCTCTGGTGTAGTTGGCTTGGGAGTGGAGTATTTATGGCTGTGAGATGGGCTTTTGTCTTTTTCTGTGGATGGGTGATTAGTGTGTCTTGTTATGGGTGTATTGTTGTGCTAAGGAGAAGAGATTATCTGTCACTGTGGTTGATGTCATTAGCTGGTCTTTTGTGTGTAGTGATCCCCTGTCCTTGTGGCTGGGTAGAGTTTATTGACCTTTTGCACGCTGTATTTTTGAGAGCTGGGAGCCAAGTTTTGTTGAGTTTCAAACTTTCCTCTTTTTTGTTGAAGTTCTGCTGGTGCTTGTGGATTTCAGTGGCTTCCCTGTGCAGTCTGACGTAATGATTGCTGGTGTTGCCCAGTATTTCGGTCTTTTGAAATAGAATTTCATGTCCAGTTTGCTTCTCTGCTTTTAGAATAACATGTTGCACACCAGGTCAGCTTGACACAAGTTGATCAGCATTGTGCAAGCAAATTTATTAGCATTCCCATGTGAATTAGGCTATGATTAAAAACTATGTTCCAGAATCTCACATGGTAAAGATAGTGAGTATTCTGAGAGTCATCCCTACTTCAGTGGCACAAGACCCCAATGCTTCTGGAGCTGCTCATCCAGATTCTAGATCCAAATGTATGTTCAGCTACTGCAGATTTTTCAGGTTGTTTTAGTCTGCAGTGTTTCTCATGTTCTTTGATTCTGGTGTGGATGCTTCGTTTTGTGGTTCCAATATATACCTGGCCACAACTGCAAGGTATCTGGTATACTCCTGCAGTTGTGAGGGGGTCCTTTGCTGAACATAACATTCGTTGTATTTTTGTGGTGGGCTTGAATACTGTTTGTAGGTTGTGTTTTTTCAAAAGTTTCCCCATGCGGTCCGTGACCCCTTTGATGTATGGCAGAAATACTTTATTTGTGGGTGGCTGTTTTTCTTCTTCAGTTCGGTGTTGTTTTCTTGGTTTGATGGCTCTTTTGATTTCATTTTTGGAGTAGCCATTTGCCTGTAGGGCCCCCTCAGCCCAGTTATAGCAAACCTCTACCTGGAGCATTTTGAACAACTTGCCCTGGCTTTGGCACCCCTTGCACCCACAGTCTGGTTCCGATATGTGGATGACACCTTTACAATTTGGAGCCACGGTGAAGAAAAATTGAAAGAATTTCTCAACCATCTCAACAGCATCCACCTAAACATACAATTTACCATTTAAAGAGAAATAGAGAGCCAACTCCCATTCTTAGATGTCACGGTCCTACGCAAAACTGACCTCCAACTGGGACACAAGGTCTACAGAAAACCCACCCACACAGACAAAAACTCCAACCACCACCCACAGCAAAAAAGAGGCATAATCAAAACACTGGTAGACCATGCAAATCGGAACTGTGAAGCTCAGTTTCTCAGCACTGAGCGCAACCATCTGAATTAGATCCCGGCCGTGAAAGCCTTCGTGAATACTTTATATGTACATTGACCTGGGATTCAGCCCACAGCTCTCCCTGTTCTTAAGAGTCAGGCCATTGATTGCATCTGAGATATGAGACATGGAAACAAATTTCTCCGTTGACTACAAAACAAAAGCAAACTAATTTGCCAAATACAGATTGAGGCAAGTATATACAGTGGTACCTCAACTTACAAACATCCCTACTTGTGAACAATTCGAGTTACGAACGACTCCATTCGCAAAAAGTTGCTTCGACCTGCGAACAGAGCCTCGATTTATGAACCAAAAAAACCCTTTCCTGCCTTTTTTTGACCTAAATTCACCTTAGGGCAAAAGAAGAAAAAAAAATATTACCCCCTAGTGGTAGAATACGGATTAACCGGCTTTGCATTAGTTCCTATGGGAACTAATGCTTCGACCTACGAACGAAAAACAGCAGATACGGATTAAATGGTTTTCAATGCATTCCTATGGAAAAGTTTGCTTCAACGTATGAACTTTTAGACGTACGAACGCCATTCCAATGTGGATTAAGTTCGTAAGTCAAGGTACCACTGTATTACAAATAAACCATCATTTCCTCTTGAGTGCCTTGCTTCTAGTGCAAAATCAGCATCTTGTTTAAGCCCTATTCAGATGTTACAGCCTGAATCCAGATGTGTTTGAACTAGCATGGTAGAGATGGAGTATGGACAAAAGTAAAGCTTACCTGGGAGACAGGCAGGTCTTTGCAAATGACTGCAGCTGTGCTTGTAAGCACATTCTACTCAATGCATTTACAGTGTATCCTTGTACAGTGGTGCCTCACATTACAACGTTAATTCGTTCCAGCAAAATCACTGTAGAACGAAAACGTCGTAATGCAAAATAAAAAGCCCATAGAAACGCATTAAAACCCGATTAATGTGTTCCTATGGGCTTGAAACTCACCGTCCAGCGAAGATCCTCCATAGTGCGGCCATTTTCGCTGACCATACAGCGAGGAATCCATCCCAAAAAACAGTGGGGGGCCATTTTGAAACTGCCGATCAGCTGGCCGAACATCGTCTTTTTGCGAGAATCGGTTCCTGAAGCAGGGAACAGATCATTGCAAACCAAAATTCCCCCATAGGAAAAATCATTTTGTGATTGCAAAAATGTTGTTGTAATGTGATTTTGTCATTAAATGGTGTGCTCGTCTTGTGAGGCACCACTGTATTTAAGAGCTCTGATAATGAAGACTCCCACTCACAGAAATGTTGTAAGTGTGTTCATTAGAATGCCCTTAGAAGCACAGTTTTAGATTTCCTCTGTGAGCATAGGAAGTAGTAGGCATCCTTCAGTCTCGAGAGACTGTGGTAACGTGCTCTGTATGGAGGTCTTGGAACAGCGTGTAGTGTGGCTAAGGAGGCCGATTGGAGAGTGACAGTCCCTTCCACATTGAAGACAAATGCAATCTGTCCCCTGTCCAGCTCCTTGATTTTGCTGCTTTCAGGACTGACTCTTTGCCTCGGCCTGCTGGACAAGGGTTTCTTCAAATTGGGAGAGGCCGTGATGCACGGCCTGCCTCCAGGCTGAATGCTCAGGGTCAAGGTTTCCCATCTGTTGCGGTCCATTCCTAAGGCCTTCAGATCCCACTTGCAGATATCCTTGTATTGCAGCTGTGGCCTCCCTCTGGGGCGGTTTCCCTGCACTAATTCTCCATATAGGAGAATTTTCAAATATAGAAAGACCTACCTGTGTTTTGGTGGGTTAAGGGAACAGGTAGCAGGACTTTACTTGTATCCCCATGTCACCACCATGCTTCAAGCCTATCCTGGATTCAGGCTGCAATGCCTGAACAGGCTGTAGTGAAAACTTTAAGCCTCGTAAAGTTCTGCACCAAAATAGCCTATGTGTATCATAAGGACTGAGTAGGGGTTTTGTCGGATTGAGCAACAAGTTTTTCATATGTACTTACGTTTTTATGTTCGTTGCCTTAGAACAGTGTCTAAGCAGCTAGAAGTGGCTTGCTGGTGTGTGAAAGAGCTGCATTGATTTATGAATATCTTCCGACTCTGGTTGCTTAATGATACCTTATACAGATTCCCCAACATTTAACTCTGGAGGTTTTCCCCGAGAAAATGTGAGAAAGTTCAGAAGAACACTTGCATTTTTTTAAAAATCATTAAATTTTTTATATATAGCAAGAGGGTGCAATGCCTTTTGGGTGGAAGGCATTTTGTCTTTGAAGCCATTTCCCCTTAAGCATTATCAGCCCCAACACTTGGAGCTGAAAAATCTGCACCAACATGACATGCTGAATTTGCTGCTTGGCAAAAACCCCAGCTCTGAATATCCCCTGGAACCTTCTTGAGCTTGCAGTGTTTGCTTTGTTTAATACTCTCTCTGTAAACTGTTGGTTAGCCAGCGTTTGTCAGAGTTTCTGTCTTGGGAGATGTTTGGCCACAATGAAGTACAAGGAAACGGGGAAATGGATTTTGTTTGGCACGGGAGAAGGATGCGTCTCCCGATGAAATATGTTGCATAACAGACATGGTCCGCTTCCGTTCTATTACACAAGCAACTCCCCCGCCTCCCCAGAAATGTCACTGTCTTCTGCAGATCTGGTTTTTGTTCGCCTCTTTCCTTTGACAGATGGAAGGGTTTTTAAGCTGGAGAAGCAATGCATGGCACCACACAGAAATGGCTTGAATCATCCCACTGATTTGAATCAATTGAGGTTTACAGCCTTCGTTTTAACACAAAATTGAGCTTAAAAAGCTCAAAGTAGAAATCTGAGCCTGACAGTGCAGGAATTGAAGCACAAGGGCTTGGAAAAGTTACTTTATCTGGACTACAGACTTCAGCCTTTCTCCTCCTGGCCAGAGACTGGTTGGGGAAATCTAGTTAAATCACTTTTCTAAATTCTGGGCCAGGCAATGAAGCCTGGTTTCTAGAAGATTTGGTTTCAGACTGACCCCCACCACTGTTCCAAATACCAGGTAACCATGCCCCCCCCCCACTAACTTAGTTTCCCAGACCCATTTATGCTGGTTTTTTGTGCTTCACTGAGAGTCCAGAAAGAAAGAGTCAATTCTCTTTCAGTTTACAGAAGCTTCCCAGTCCAGATGCTAGAGGTGATTCCTAATTTACCATAGGTAGCCAGGCAAGTGGCTATTTACAAGGCTGTGCTGTATAAATTATTATTTTTGTTGCATCGGTAAACTTGAAAGGTGCATGGCGTGTGAATCATATTGGTAGCCAGTCTTGGAAGTTTTAGTTGCTCCATTTAGTACTGAATTATGGCGAGTTGCTCTAGCACTAAAACATTCAGAACAATTGCAGAAGGGAAATGATTGACACAGATATCATTGGATTGATCTAGGGCAGCTTCCATATAGTTAGCAGCCACAAAGGCCCACATGTGTGAGCCCAGAAGGACTAAATTATAATGTCATAAACATATATTGTTCTGTTTCAACCCCAACTGAAAACATATTTTCTGCTCCCCATCTGCAGCCCCCTTCACCCCACAGAATTCAGCATTCCTTGAGCAGAGCTGAATTGCAGATGACAGTGTTCCTGACCCAACCTCAGAATTTCCCATGCTGACTGGTACATGCTGGGCTTTGTAGTCATGGTTTGGGGGTCTGTACCACTTCAGGTTGAGGCTGTCTGCCCACAACCCACCAATGGCGGTGATCCCCAAAAGTAATACTTGTAGACTCTGCCCAACTTGTAGTTGTTCCTCCACAAATAGTATGTATTCAAGGCTTGCTTCCAGTTTTTAATATCCTGTGGTGGGCTGGTGTGGCTGTGAAAACAAATGCAAAACTCCAGAGAGAATAACTTTGCAGTTCACTCCAGCTGTTGCTACAGGACCATTTTTCTCTTGGTTTTAAAAAGTGTTGCTGTCGTACCTAGAAGCATATGAGCGACCATATGGCCAATCTGATATGTCTCTGTGAGAGAGCTTTTGACAGGTGCTCTGTTACTGTTTACCTTGCAGTTCTCAATTCTTAATATTTTGACTAAAGTGCTTCTGACTTGGTTTGGTTTGGTAAATCAGGTGCTGTCAAGTCAATTCTGATTTATGGTGACCCGTTTCAGGGTTTTCCAAGTAGACAATATTCAGAAGTGGTTTGCCATTCCCTTCTTCTGGAGGTGCCCTAGGACTGTGCAGCTTGCCCATCATCACACAGGCTGGCTCTACTTGCTGGAGACACAGTGGGGAACTGAGTTGCCATTCTCTGACTCTGCAGCCAGAGAGCTAAACCACTGAACCATCTAGCCAGCTGTTTAACCTAGTGGTGTGTCATAGTGCAACTTGTTTTATTGTGTTGCAATGTTGTCAACTTAAGGGCTTGGATCCAGTTGCTAGTTCCAATGAAATTAGTTCAAATGAACCAACTATTAAATGGTTAATCCCTACTTATGTAAATTCCTCTGATTCAATGGGTCTACTCTAGTTGGGTGATGAACAACCAGATTTAGGTCGCCTGCAGTGAATTGTACCTGTTTTTCCATCATGTCACCAGCTGTTTTTGGCTTCATTTCTGGGAGAAAGGCAGGATGTGAATCAAATCAAATAAATAAATACCGGTGTATAGCTCAGTGGTTAAGTTCCTGGCTGAGAAGCCAGAGGTTGGGAGTTCAGTTCCCCACTCTGTCTCCTTGACTGAGGCTGGGCTTGATGATTTATAGAGTCCTTTCCAACTCAACAGTTGTTATAATGCCACTGATAATAGCCCCTGATGCTAATTCAGAACACAGCTTCCTACACAGCCATTTCTCTCAATATGAATTACGGTAGTTTCATTTACCCTCAGTGGACATTACCATGTCATCAAAGTGTTTGCTCTGGCCTACATTTTCCTGGTAGCTTTGCTTGCTTGCTTGCTTGCTTGCTTGCTTGCTTGCTTGTTTGTTTGTTTAACAGCAGCTCCATAGCATCTGATTGGTCTGCAAAGACAATTGCACCCAAAGCAAAAGGAAAAGACATGGGTTGGAGGAAAGCCTATAGTATTAAAAATCATGTATGTTTCATGCTGACCTGGTTAGCTTGAGCATTCTCTTTCCGGCAGCACAAGCCTCCAAGGTGGTTTTCTGAGAATTCGCCTCCACCTGGAAATATCCTTGGTGGTAAATGACCTTACAAGATAATTGCATTCAGAGAACTCCTGTTAGTCTCTTTGTAGCATTTGCAGTACCCCGGGGGATATCTTATCAGAATCTTTTTAATGAGTTTGATAGGATTGCAAAAAGCATCTCAGTTCTATGGATCACAAATGGACTAAAGGGATAAGGCCATTTTGTTTAGGCTTGGTGCTTTATTTAAACACTTTCCTGTGTGCCTTACTTTGATTTAAATTTTGCCTCTCGTCTTGGCTTTATTCTGGACCTTCACTTGACCCAGAAATCTTTCTGGGCCCTTAATCTTTAAATATGATAATTTTAAAAGTCTTGTCCACATTTCTGCTGCTGGCAAGGTCCCAGTCCTAACACTGTAGAATGCAATTCCTTTTCTGTTTATAATGAGAAACCTCCACTTATTTATGCAGTGAAAAGGAACAAGATTTATCACTCTTCAATTCTTTCCAGGGTCAAGTACATGCAGAAGCCTGCACCTGTGTGCACAGCCCAAATTATATGCAGAATCGGAGCTTGGAAAAAATTATTTGGTAACTCAGTAACTCATCACCAAATAGCCAAGATGGCTTCCAGGATCCTAGGAGCTGCAGGATCCATGTTGAGAGCAGACTCATTGATATCAAAGAAACTTTAGCTTATAGTGGCAAAAATCATATTGGTGTTTGTGTACAGATTGCATAACTTACCACAGCTGATTGATGATGTTTAAGGACATGTGCCTGGTCTCAACTGAGATGGGTCCTTGTCAGTTGCCTGCAGGAAGTTACACACATCTTGCACAAACACCAGTAGGATTCTGGCCAACATGTAAATCTCATTGACTTCAGTGGGATGATTCTAAATCTGGGTTCAATCCATTGAACATTAGAGTTGGTCGGCAGATTAGAGGGCTTCTTGCCCCCCAATCCATGCTTAAAGCAAGAGTCTCTGCTCAGCATCATGCTTGACAGATGTCCATCCAGGTGCTGTTAGATTGCCCTGCAGCAGAGGATGACTTTCTGTCTCTTTTTGAGCAACCAAGGAACCCTTCTTACAAAAGGTTTCCCTTGTGTCCCACTGGAATTTATTTCTTGAAGTTTCCATCCATTGGTTCTTGCCCAGTCTTCTGGAATATCAGAGAATAACTTTGTTCCATCCTCCTTAGATCTTGTATGAGAAGTAGGGCTATTGCCATAGTTTCTAATTGGCTCTACACATGACAATCCTGACAACTGCACACATATACACATGCTTGGATCATTATTATTTTTCTTGGATGGCACATTTTTGAATAGCAGTCCTCAAGTGGCATAGTCACAAGTCATCATGATTGTGGGATTCTAACAAAAATGTTACTTCCTCAAGCTACACATACAGAGAAAGAAAGAGAGAGAGAGAGAGAGAGCATGAAGTTGCATGCACACACTCCTTTTTAACCACTCCCGAGAATCGGAAAGAGATGAAATTTAGAGAGAGAAAATGCATAAAGACAGTTAAGAATCCTCAATTAGTATTTTCATGATGGAAATCATGCCTTTACTGAATTGTCTTCTCTCGCTTCTTTACATAAAGGTGGCACCCAGGTGGACCCAGAAGAGATGCCAGCCATTGAACAGCTTGATGAGGATATTGCAGTGACACAAAGCCAAACAAACTTCATCTGCCCAATTACACTGGTAGGCAACCTCATGCAAGTAACAGAGATGAGGTATTGGTCCCTGGCAGCTTCATAGGCTGTTCACAACTATGAAAGTCCTCGCGAAGGCTTTCATGGCCAGGATCTAATGGTTGTTGTGGGTTTTTCGGGCTCTTTGGCTGTGTTCTGAAGGTTGTTCTTCCTAATGGTTCGCCAGTCTCTGTGGCCGACATCTTCAGAGCATAGAGTGCTATCCTCTGAAGATGCCGGTCACAGAGACTGGCGAAACGTTAGGAAGAACAAACTTCAGAACACGGCCAAAGAGCCTGAAAAACCCACAACAAACATTATGGAAGTCTTGTGCATTCCACAAGATTAAATGTGTGTGATTGAAAGGTTAAATAGATAGCGGGTGATGTGTACTATCTCTGACCAAATGGTGACACACTCTCTGTATTTGGGGCTATTAGTAATTTTCTGTGAGGGGCAGAGCAAATAGCCAAATTTGCCAAATGGAGCAAGACAGCATTTCCCGCAAATTCCTCATGTTAACTCTAGTATTTGCACAGTATTTATATTTTAGGATTGTTAAAACGTTATAAGGAATTGCAACACAATTGCAAGTGGTAAAAGAGACAGAGCTAGGGTAGAAGAGGTCCAATACATGGTTGAACATATGGTGGACTGGCCACAGTCTTGTGTGATCTATATTTCTTTGGTATTAGGCATCTAGTATTTACTGATAGCCTTTTAAGTCTGCAAAGGAAAAATGTATATCTGGGGTTTCTTAACCCTCCAGGCATAATTAGTCTGTGATATGTGATCCTGAAAGGGACGTGGTGGCGCTGCGGGCTAAACCGCAGAAGCTGTGCTGCAAGGTCAGAAGACCAAGCAGTCGTAAGATCGAATCCACACAACGGGGTGAGTGCCCATCGCTTGTCCCAGCTCCCACCAACCTAGCGGTTCGAAAGCATTCAAATGCAAGTAGATAAATAGGGACCACCTCGGTGGGAAGGTAACAGCGTTCTGTGTCTAAGTCGCACTGGCCATGTGACCACGGAAGATTGTCTTCGGACAAAACGCTGGCTCTATGGCTTGGAAACGGGGATGAGCACCGCCCCCTAGAGTCGAACACGACTAGACAAAAAATTGTCAAGGGGAACCTTTACCTTTATCCTTATGTGATCCTGAGTACATTATCCTGGTTCAGACTGCAAGAAGTGCCTTTGAAGTTAAAATCAAAGGGTTGCCTAGTTCTCTTTTCTTTGCAGGGTCAAGCTAAGACACTTCACTGCCTTAGCTGATGAACAAGATGGTAGTTTTATATTTGCTGTATGGAAGTCATGTAGATCTGATATTGATACTGGTGATGGGAGAGGATCTTCTGCCACGACTCAGGCAGCAGGTTAGCTTAGACAGCACAGTGCAGGCCTTGTGGGACACATAGTTTTGTCCTCCATAAGACAACAATGAGGAGTTTGGGATGGATGTTTCTGCTCCCCAGCATCTGCTGCCAGAGTGGTCACTTCCACTCTGCCAATCTGCCTAATGATAGGGCTAGCCCTCATTCCTTGGAAGAATCCCCAACAACCAGTAAGCCCTTGGTTGAATCAGACATTAGCCGGTGATTCAACTACAGACTGCAGTATCTCCTGCTCACCTCTGGTTGAGCTGATATAGAAATCCTGACATTTATAAGTGATACAGGTGGAAAAGCAATTCCATGCAGTTGACCCCTTTTGGCCCCCAGGAGTTTCTTCTCATTGACAGGACACCTGAAGGTCAAGTTGGAAGCCACTGAGCATACTGGCCACCTCCGTAGCATCATGGCATGGGATAGAAGAGGCAGTGCTTGAAGGGACCAAGTCCGTGGTGAACAGCTTGAGGACTGAAAATTTTGTCCTTCCTAAACTAAGGATGGGGCACCTCTGGTCCTCCAAATGAATGCATGGTCCATGGTCTGGAATGATGGGAGTTAATCCAGCAACAGAGTCAGGATCTTGGCTTCCCTCTTCCTGCACTAAACCATTGTTGAGACTCTTACAGACTGACTGCCCAAAGCCATGGGGGGGGGGAAGTACCTTCTACCCAACTCCTTTCGATAGACATAGGCAAAGGAAAAGGATGATACTAAAAGCCTAAATCTAATTACTGGCCACCGTTGGTATTGTTATGTGCTATCAAGTCACTTCCAGCCAACAATGACTCTATGAATTAATTATTCCAAAAAATACTACTAACAACCCTACTTAGATTTTCCAAACTAAAGGCCATGGTTCGTTGTATTGAGTCAATCCATCTCATGTCAAATCTTCTTTTTTTCCTACTGTGTGTAGCCCACTATCCCTATAATTATTGCCTTTACTAGTGCATATTCTCTTTATGATATGTCCAAAGTATGATAGCCTCAGTTTAGTTATTTTATCTTCTACTAAGAATCTAGGCTTAATATGATCTAGAACCCACTTGTCTTATTTTTTCCTAACTAGAGAGGACCAATTGAATGGTGTATCAAGACTATGGTAAACCCCATTGATTCAATGAGTCTACTCTAGTTTGAACTACCAGTTGGATTCAGGTTTAAAATACCAACATATTTTACCTTATAACTGTTGCTATGAGCAACTAAGCCTTATGAGAGATAAGAGTGAAAAACCTTGACAAGAGCGAAAAACCAAAATGAAAGTTGGGAAGCTATCCAATAATGGTGTCATAGGGAGTCACTGAGTAACCACAGAGAGTCATTTTCAGCTCCAGGGCCTCTGATTCCCACCCTCTTGGTTTTATTAATATTTGTCTGTATCTGGGGGATGGAGGATTGCCAGTAGTGTAGTTCTTGATCTGGTCAGCCTAACGTGATTTAATCAATTATTACAGGTAGAGATGAAGAAGCCGGTCAGGAATACAATCTGTGGTCACGTCTATGAAGAAGATGCCATCATGGAAGTTATTCGAAACAAAGAGCAACGTAAGAAGAAAGTCCGGTAAGTGGCTGCAAACACGTTGGTTAAGGATTTGTGTTAAATCCGGAATCTTCAGGTACAAGCATGGCGATTTTTCTCAGAGATGAGAGTCTCTCACTTCTCTACCCCACATCCGGTACTTTCAAACACATATGTGTCCCGGTGTGAATCCCACAAAGGTCTCTCTCCTGGGCTGTCAGGAGCTGCTTCAGTAAATGACGCCACTAAAGAGGTAATCTGCATAAGCAGGGTTGTCATTGGGTGGGAGTTATGTAATCTGGAAACAGACTAAGAGGGAACTTCGAACATCAGTGTTGCCCGTCAACCACAGGCACCCTAATCCATTGAGGTTTAGGACAGTTTAGGACTCAAACAGGGGCTCCTATAGTTTGTCTGAGCCTAGTAAGTTCAATTGCATGGTTGACATGGTTCAGGATCTACTTGGCAGTCCCACTCCACTCCTCCTCCTCTTCCTCTTCCCTAGACAGGTCTCCTCCCCCCCCTATACTCTTTGCAGGCTTCCGGAACTTTCTGCCAAGTTCTCCCCAACAGTCCGCACCACCGCTTGCCCCTCCTCTCTGGTGTCCTATCACCTGCTTTGTGGTCACTAGCTAGCTAGCTTCTACCATCTGTATAGGCAAGGCACCGGCCACGTCTTACTTCATGGTCCAGACCCTCCAGAGCTAAGGCCCCAGCAGGTCAGGACATGATCCCCTGGTCAATGTCTCCATCGGCTGCTGCTTCTCCCACTAGAGTTTGTTTCAGGGGACAGCACAAAGCTCTGCCCACAAGTCCCCTGTTCAAGCTCCCATACAGCCAAAATTCCACACCTGTTCCAGAGCAGAATCTTCCCATACACTGAGCATGGTGCATTATGTAGCAAGGCAAAGGGGATGGAGAAAGTTGCTTTTCAGAAGACAACTCGTAAATCCTTAGCCAGCATGGCCACCTGGTGCAATATTCTACTCTCGTGACAATGCCATGCAAAGCTAGTTCTGCTTCCATGGGGAAGAACTGGGGAAGCATCCTAGAAAGTACCATCTACAAAGCTGGCTATTCTTTTCTAATAGCCAAAGGATGGGCATGGACAATGGCCTTGTGCCTATTTTGATTGAAGGAAATCTTGTTGTAAGATAATGGCTTGGTTATGGTGGCTGGTGAAATCCCATTCATTTCATGGTGCTGTTCTTTTCTAACATTTTCTTTTCCTTATAAGCTTCCTGGTAAAAAGTTTTTGAAGGATGGGGTACAATGATTCTAATAAATAAACAAAATTGTTCCCTATATCCTCCATCCCCACTCCGCCAACAGTGGGAAAATGAGTACCAAATTGGTACTGCCAGAGATGTTCGATGATACGAGTGTGTGGGCACAGCAAGTGTGCTGGTTATAGAGAACAGCATGCTGGCTGAGTTTTAATCCAATTAAAGTAATGTTCTCAAGTAAAGTAATGAGTTTTAATCCAAGTAAAGTAATGTTCTTGGTCCACATGTGGACCAAGAACTCCCAGAAGTACAAGCTGGATTTTGAAGGGGCAAAGGAACTAGAGACCAAATTGCTAACATGCGCTGGATTATGGAGAAAGCCAGAGAGTTCCAGAGAAAGATCTGCTTCTGCTTCATTGACTACGCAGAAGCCTTTGACCGTGTGGACCACAACAAACTATGGCAAGTTCTTAAAGAAACGGGAATGCCTGACCACCTTATCTATATCCTGAGAAATCTATATGTGGGACAGGAAGCAACAGTTAGAACTGGATATGGAACAAATGATTGATTCAAAATCGGGAAAGGTGTACGACAAGGCTGTATATTGTCTCCCTGCTTCTTTAACTTATACGCAGAATAATCATGCGAAAGGCAGGACTGGATGAATCCCAAGCTGGAATTAAGATTGCTGGAAGAAATATCAACAACCTCAGATGTGCAGATGATACCACTCTGATGGCATAAAGTGAGGAGGAATTAAAGAACCTCTTAATGAGGGTGCAAGAGGAGAGCGCCAAAAATGGTCTGAAGCTCAACATCAAAAAAACTAAGATCATGGCCACTGGTCCCATCACCTCCTGGCAAATAGAAGGGGAAGATATGGAGGAAATGACAGATTTTACTTTCTTGGGCTCCATGATCACTGCAGATGGTGACAGCAGTCATGAAATTAAAGATGCCTGCTTCTTGGGAGGAAAGTGATAACAAACCTCAACAGCAACTTAAAAAGCAGATACATCACCTTGCCAACAAGGGTCCAGATAGTCAAAGCTATGGTTTTTCCAGTAGCGATGTATGGAAGTGAGAGCTGGACCATAAAGAAGGCTGACTGCCAAAGAATTGATGCTTTTGAATTGTGGTGCTGGAGGAGAATCTTGAGAGTCCCCTGGACTGCAAAGAGAACAAACCTATCCATTTTGAAGGAAATCAACCCTGAGTGCTCACTCAAAGGACAGATCCTGAAGCTGAGGCTCCAATACTTTGGCCATCTCATGAGAAGAGAAGACTCCCTGGAAAAGACCCTGATGTTGGGGAAATGTGAAGGCAGGAGGGAAAGGGGACATCAGAGGACGAGATGGTTGGACAGTGTCATTGAAGCTACCAACATGAATTTGACCCAACTCCGGGAGGAAGTGGAAGACACGTGGGCCTGGCGTGCTCTGGTCCATGGGGTCAGGAAGAGTCGGACACGACTTAATGACTAAACAACAACAAAGTAACATTTCCAAGCCCTACCTTTATAGATAGTATGCAGTACTTTTGTGAGAATGAAAGCCAGTTGTGAAAGCTTTTTGTTGTGTAACAACAGTTAGGATAAAAGAGCTCTCTCCCTTCACTTGCCAGTGGAGAAAAGAACAGTCCTTTAATCATAGAATAATTGAGTTGGTGGGGGCCTAGAAGGCCATCAAGTCCCCTATTTGAAGTTTCTGTCTTAAAAACCACATTTTGTTTGTTTGTTTTTATTGGTTAGATTGATTTTATTGCAGGAGGGTGTGGAATCTCTTTCCATGATAATAAAAGTTGCTGTAGAAACTTTTGGTTTTATTGATTACTCGCAAAACTGTAACTGTCCAAGTCAAAGAGATTCAAGCCAAAATATAAAACCAAAAATACTTACTAGGATGATGGTCACTGGGTATTACTGAAATCAGCGTGGCCTTTTCATGGCACCATTGGCCAAAGGGTCAAGAGGATAAATCTCATTGTGCACCTTAGCATAGGTTTTCATGTGACCTGGGTGGCTTTGGAATGTACAAAAAGCAAACCATTATGTAAGGAAATAAGGGTTATTTAGAATACTAGTTGAAAACCACTTAAACATCTGATTCAGGGATTTGTTCCCTTCTGCATCCCTGCTAATCTGGCTACTTTTCCAACCCCATGTTCTGAATTCTTGGCCCCCGAGATCAACTGAGACAAGACAGACTGATTTGCTAGCTGCTGAGCCACAACATTGTCCCCTTTCATTCTCTCCTCACTTATCCATTTGTGGCAGGTGACGCAACCTGTAATTTAAGTCTCGAGATAATTAGCAGCAAGTGCAGCATTAGAAGTGAGTCAAGCAGTGGGTGCAGAAGTAACATCTGCACTACATGGTTAAGAGACGCTGTGTTCTGATTTGTTTTCAGGAATGTTCTGAATAGTTTGGTCTCTGGGTGGAACAATCATTTAGCTCCCATGCAGAGCTTGGAAAAGTTAGATTTTTGGACTACAACGTTGAGAATCTTCCAGATTGCGAGCCAGGAAGCAGATGCAATATGTGTACTACAGTGTTAGGAAATACGGTATTCTTCCTAGTGCTTTGGAATGTTCTGAAAGGTTCAATCTCTGGATGGAGCAGCTGCTCCCACTGGAGAGCCTTGGATTGCATCTCCATGAATTCCCCCAGTCAGTAGGGCTGGAGGGGTCAGCTAGGGCAGTGGTTCTCAAACTGGGGTCTCCAGGTGTTGTTGGACTGCAACTCCCAGAAATCCTGGCCAGTACAGCACGTGGTGAAGGCTTCTGGGAATTGCAATCCAAGAACATCTGGGGACCCCAGTTTGAGAACCACTGATCTACCATATTTCACCGAAAATAAGACCTAACCTGAAAATAAGCCCTAGTATGGTTTTTCAGGGTGCTCGTAATATAAGCCCTACCCCAAAAATAAGCCCCAGTTAAGTAAAACCCTGCCCTCCAACAAGGACTCATTGTGTAACAACCAAGGTCAACTCAATCTTGTCCGCAGAGGCCAGTGGGCTCCATACTTTTATTATGATTATGATTATCATCATCATCATCATCATCATCATCATCATCATCATCATTTATTTATTTATTTATTTGATTTATTTGATTTATTTACTTGATTTATATCCCGCCCATCTGGTATATCATACTTCTCCCTCCCCCCACCACCTGAACAAGCAAGTGCATTACCAACACGAGATAGAAACCATCCGGTCCTGCGGCGGAAAGGGTTTGAGGCTAGTTCATGTTGGAGCCCTTAATGCCAACATCACCACCGTCAACACTCCCTTTCTTCTTCTGTCTCCTCTCTCTCCCCCACGCACGTTTCTCTCACCTCTTCAACCCAACCCTCTCTCTCCCCACCCCCTCCATAGCCTGCGAGCCTGGGTCTCCCCACGATGACCCTTCACGCTCAAGCTCCGTCTCTCAATTGGCTTCTGAGCATTCAAGAGAGACGTAAAGCTTTTCCCCTTCCTCTCCCCCCTGCTCATGGAGGGGCTGGGTGGCCAGGGAGGAAGGAGCCACTCACTGCCAGGAACTCGCTCCTTGCCATTGAGTCAGCTCGAGGCCTAAGTTCCCGATGGCTCTTGGAGCTCGCACTTCTGCAGAGTGTGCACTCCCCCCCCTCTTATGCGTGTGCCCAGGCGAGGGTACCATAATGAAGCAGAAGCACCACCGCCTTCCTGCTTTTTTACATCCCGGGTTGCTTCTTGCCACTGGTGTGCCTCCTCGTCCTCCATCACCAATGTCTTCTTCTTCACATCCCCTTGGCCAACTGCCATTCCACGCGGGCTGAAGGTAACGACCTGAGACAGATAAAAAGGCAAGACGGGCTGGATATGGCCCGTGGCCTGTAGTTTGGAGACCCCTGGTCTACAGTAATATGAATCTTCATAATTTAATGTGTTGTGTGTTGCAAAGGATGCACTTAATGCATTCGTGTGAAATAAAGAAACGTTTTTCTGAATTTTGGTACCTGCAATTTTTTGTCCCTTTTGTGTGGACTATCATTCTTAACTGTCATTATTTTTGTTGCCACTTCTGTCTTGTAAGTCTTCAGCTAACACTTGATTAAATGATAGATTTAAAGGGAATGTTAGCTCCCCAGACAAGATGAGTACCAAAAGAAAGAGCTGTTCTGTTGAGTACAGTGGACCCTCGACTTACAGATGGCTCCACTTACAGACTTTTCGAGTTACAGACTTCTCTGGCTGCAAAATTTAGGTTTGACTTGCAACCGGAGAATCGACCTACAGACTGGGAAAAAAATGGAACAAAAATGGCCAGTTACGGATTAATCGGTTTTCAATGGATTGTAAGTCAATGGAGCCTCGACCTACAGACTTTTCGACCTGCAGCCACCATTCCAATATGGATTAATTCCGTAAGTCAAGGGTCCACTGTATAAGACAGGAATCATGGAAGACTCCGGGGGGGAGAATCTTAATGGCTTTCTGCAAAGAGAAGAAGTTGGATCTCTGAATGGCCCAAAAATGGTGATAACCTCAGTCAACAGGTGGACGAGGGAAATGCTAAGAAGTGCAAGTGTGGATCAGGTAGGCAAACATTATTTCCTGAGCTTGGAAGACATGATTGTGAATGGATTGCTGACAGGACAGAATGGATTGCTTACTGGCTTTGTTTGTGTGCAGGGCTGATATTCAAGCATTTGCCCTTGCAATAGCACCACAGGTAGAAATACCCCCAGAAGAATTCAAAGCAGCACAACACTAGCTGGATGGCTTTCTTCAGCAATATGAACTGTCTCTAAGAAGATCGACAACACTGTTCGAGCTGGATGATATTGAAGTTATTAAACATGCATTTGCATTCAAGTCCTTTGTTGATGGCATTGACTTTTCTGAATACCAACTCTGCAACATGATTGCTATGGATGAAACTTCAGTGTTTATGGTCCAAGGATCTCAAACGACAATTGATCATAAGGGTTCCTCATCAATCTACATTCCCTCCACTGGTTACGAAAGTGTACGTGTTGCCTGTACAGTGGTACTGCGCTAAATGACGACCATGCTAAATGACAAATCCGCATTACGATGACTTTTCGCGTTCACTATAGCGATTCGTAAAACAGTCATTCCAATGGGGGATTTTCGCTGGACGCCGATTAGGTCCGTGCTTCGCGAACCATTTGTTCTCAAGACGACCATTTTTCGGCTTCGCAAAATGGCTGCCCTGTGTCTTCTGGACCCATGCTTCGCAGGGCAGCCATTTTTACAGCTGATTGGCACTCGCAAAATGGCTTCCCTATGGGCGATCTTCGCTGGACGACGAGGTATTTTCCCCATTGGAACGCATTAAACCGGGTTTCAATGCATTCCAATGGGGAAAGGGTTTTCGCATGACAACGATTTCGCTAAGCAGCGATTTTCACGGGACAGATTATCGTCATGTGGGGCACCACTGTATTTTGGCAAATTGTCTGGATAGAAAGAAAGCCTCACCTCTAATCATGAGTCTGTATCTCCAGGCTCTTGATAATGCAATAAAAAAAGCCATTCAAGGACCATTTGTGCATGAAATCAATGACTGCATTGAAAATAGAATGGAGAGAAATCAGCGTGGAAACTTTTTGAAGCTTAGCCTGTAAGAGGTCATGACTTGGGTGAAGTATTCATGGAATAAAATCACGGACAGCTGTGTTGCCAATGCACTACGAGCAGGCTACATGGAGAGGAAGTGCTCATTTAAGGAGAGCTCTATTGATGAACATGAGAGATTGGGGCCAATGGTTCTACAAGAAATGAGAAATTCAGGCCAGAATTCAGAGTTTGGAGAGTTGTGACAATGTTCCAGAAGACGATGACATGACTGTATTTGAATAAATGTAGATCGTTGTACATGAGCAAAGATTAATATAAGACCTGGTCTTGTTTTCAGGGAAATATGGTAGGAGGTTACAATCCAAAGATGTAACTTTTCCAAACTTTGGCTTGAAAAAAAACAATCTCCTGTCCAGACCAGGATGCTGCCAAGACTCCATCTGTATGAGTTATGTCTTGGATCACACTTGCTTGATGACAGCAACAACACATAATGACTTGCATATCCAAATGGGCCAACATGGAGCTGATACCAAGCATAATACATTTTGCATCCCCAGCGAAGGTAGAAAACATGTGATGGACTAACCCACAAAATACAGTATCGGTGGGTTTTCTATAGAAGGGCTAGAGATTTTTATTCAGTCTAAGGGAATGTTGGCCTAAATGAATAGCATTCATTTTTAAACAAGCTAACCTAATATTAGAGAATGAGATGGACGGACAGTGTCATTGAAGTTACCAACATGAATTTGACCCAACTCCAGGAGGCAGTGAAAGACAGGAGGACCTGGAGTGCTCTGGTTCATTGGGTCACGAAGAGTCGGATGCGACTTAACGACTAAACAGCAACAAAACCTAATATTTCTTCCTTGGATTAATATCCAGATTGCAAAACAGTTACTTCCAGATTGTGCACTTGGCCAAACTTTGTGATGCCATTTTCAGCTCAGAATGGTGCACACAAAGATACATATTTTACAGGGGGGTACATACAATTTCAGTGTGGATTTTTATGCTTTAAAAAAATGCCTAACAACAGAATGAAATGTGTTTCTGATGGAATACACGTGAAACTGACCCAGATCATAATATCAAAATCTCCTGAAATCCTCGGACTTCTACTCTGAAGAAGTAATCTTTCCAGAGTTTGATGTAACATTTCATTGTAAAGGCATAGGAGGACAAAGATAGCTGTCTACCCCTTGGATGTATTCAATATTCAGTGCTAGTGCATTTTTAAAAAATAATGTGTTCTAAGACGATTTGCCATGGCTAAATTTGTATACCGCATTGTATGTAAACTAATGATTACTTTAAGCCTTGCGTTCTCCTCCCCTGTAAATGACACCCTCACCACTTCCTCCTTGGTGCCTTTTGAACAGCTGAACAGCCCTCTCGCCTTGGTGAGGCATCAGAACTCCTGTGTCATCCAGATTGCTTTTGACTTGAGGCTTTTCAGGGCACTTTACCAGAATTAATTAATCTTGGTAAAAACATGTGCCAGATAAATAATAATTATCCTAAAACCTCTTTGTAGACAGGGAAGGGAGGGGAGGGGGAAATCCCAAGCTGTGAGACTCTGTGGTTTGCCCAAGGCAAACACAACAAGCAGAAGACAGACCAGTGGAAAAAACAGAGGTAATGAATGCTGACTCCCAACTTGGAATGCTGAGTCTGAGGGAAAATGGTTCCCAGGTGGGACTGGCTACACTTTGGGCCTCCAAAATGGTGTGCACTGTTTCCCCCCCCCCCCTCTGCCGTTGTTTGAGACTCAAAATACTTGGACGGGGGCATGAGTTGTTTATCACATGACTTCCCCAATGCGCAGCATGGCACAAGTACATTGGTAGGTTTTGATCATTCACATTGCTGCCCTTACGAGCACTAGCAAAGTGAGAGGTGAGGATGGTGTGACACTCAAGAGTGGGTATGCGTCACAGCCTCTACGCCCCCTCCGGCTAAAAATATCTATGTAACTTTGTGTGTCTCGTCCAGCCCTTGCTCTGTATATATCCGTTCATTTGCTCATTCCGTCATTCCAAAGCTTAGAAAGATCTACTTTTTTTTTCTGGACCACAGCTCCCAACATCCCCAGCAAGCATGGTTGGTGACCCTGGTTGCTGGAGGTTCTGGGAGCTGTAGTCCCCATAAAGGGATGTATCCAGGTTCTCATTCCTTCCTTCAATCATTCATTCATCCAGTTTGTATCCCACCCTGTTCCCACAAATGGCCTCATGGCAGCTTATGGTCAAACAGTGTAAACATCATTATATATATATCACACAGCCCATGTATGTGTGTGCAATGCTTCACAATTGAGACAGGCCTGAATCAAAATGGGGCTGACAGCCCACCACCATCATTATGATTCTTCCCCATGTGCCACCATTCCTGAGCCAAAATGCTACAGTTGAGGAAAAGAAATCATGCAGCAGGCAGATGTGAGGGCTGCTTTCAAAACAGGAGACGGACCAACAAATCTGCTCCTCCTCTAACGTAAATCAGAGTGGCGGAATTTGTGACCCTTCAAACGTAGTGGGGTTTGCAAGTCTCGTCATCTCTCACCAGAGGCTATCTCAGCTGCAGCTGCTGGGAATCGAATTCCTCATAACATCTGGAGAACCTGAGGTGCTCCGATCCTGCTGTAAATGCCTTTGCAAACATTATTTCCTGGCAGGGATCATGGCAGTGCATCCAGCTTTCTAATAATGTCTCATGATTTCCCCCAGCATGAAATGAGATGCCAAGCGTCATTTTCGGTGTAGGTCATAGTCAGCCCTCACGTTACCTGTAATCCTCTTTCCCCAAGGGATATGGGTCGGTTGTTTGGACATGGGAAAAGGAAAGGGAGAAGGTGGCAGCTCATCTTGTGAGAGTTCTTTGACATTCCTAATATATCACTCATCTACACATACATTGCATTGTCTACTGGAAGGGAAGGAAAGGTGTTTAGCCTCATCCTCTCCATCTCAAATTCTGGGGGGTGTCTAGTCAGGGAGATCCAAAGAGCACCCTCATCTCTTCATACACTTTGTTGGTGTCACGGTGCTACCCTGGGCCATCAGCAGGTTCTTGCCAACATTCAGGTGGAACGAGAAGAAAATCCAGACACGCTGTCTTGAACAAGCTGCCATGCCAACACAGTAGCTCCGAAAAGTGAGCTGCTCTCTTATGTTTTACTGGCAGATGGGTGTGGGTGTGTGTGTGTGTGTGTGTGTGAGTGTGTGTGTCGTTGGCTCTCCCTGTGCATTTCATAGCTGCGCAAGCATACAGCTAATGTAAATAGTCATCCTCCTCTCTATTGCCTGTGGAGGGGAAAAAACTCATTAATTTTGCCTGGCAAAAGTCACTTTTTCTTTCTCATTTCAGTGACGTGTTTTCTCGTCCTCCCCTGAGCCTTAAGCATAGTTTTGATTACAAACTGAAACAAATAGTACAGTAACACAATAGTACAGCGTGCTGCAGTTACTTCGCATCATTCTGTTCTAAAATGTGTATTTCCTTTTCTAAGGCAGGCGCCAGGGCAGCAAAAGAATGATGATTAAAGTGGCAGCTTAGCGAGCTGAGACTGAGGAACACTGTGGTGGAACACCGCTTAAGAAGCCAGGAGGACTATTGCTGGCTGAGACTAAAACATGTCCTCTTTGATCTTCTTCTTATTTCCATTCACAACTGTTGCCATCGACTACATGTTCCTTAGGGTCTACTCTAGACAACAGCTTGTTGTTGTTTAGTCGTGTCTAACTCTTCGTGACCCCATGGACCAGAGCATTCCAGGCCCTCCTGTCTTCCACAAAGACACAAATTCATGTTGGTAGCTTCAATGACACTGTCCAACCATCTTGTCCTCTGTCGTCCCCTTCTCCTCTTGCCCTCACATTTTGCCAACATCAGGGTCTTTTCCATGGAGTCTTCTCTTCTCATGAGATGGCCAAAGTATTGGAGCCTCAGCTTCAGGATCTGTCCTTCCAGGGAGCACTCAGAGTTGATTTCCTTCAAAATGGATAGGTTTGTTCTCCTTGCAGTCCAGGGGACTCTCAAGAGTCTCCTCTGGCACCACAATTCAAAAGCATCAGTTCTTCGGTGGTCAACCTTCTTTATGGTCCAGCTCTCAATTCCAAAGATTGCTACTGGAAAAACCGTAGCTTTGACTATGCGTACCTTTGTTGGCAAGGTGATGTCTCTGCTTTTTAAGTTGCTGTCAAGGTTTGTCATCGCTTTCCTCCCAAGAAGGAGGCATCTTTTAATTTCGTGGCTGCTGTCACCATCTTCAGTGATCATGGAGCCCAAGAGAACAGCTTGGTGTGGTCTATTTTACTGAAGATATGGCTGTAATCCTGTTGCTTAGCATTGTATATCATAACTAGAGTAGGCCAGCTAAATCATTGAAACTTATGGAGGAATGTACTTAACGTATCCACACTGACTCAGTGGGCTTACTCTAATTATGACTTACTGCACGAAAGAACAGCATTTCAGCAATGTCACATTCACAAAAGCAAAGTCAGCACACTGTATCTGATTCCATGTCCAATCAGTTTTTGTATACACGGGGGTGGGGGGTGGGGGGAGTGTCAAAAACCAGATGGCTCATCTGGTGTTAAGAGATACAAAGCTGAAGCATTCTTGTGCTCCTGTAAGAATTGATGATTTCCCATGAAATTTGCTTTGATGCAGTTTCTCACTGTGGCCCGAGGCAAACCAGTTAAATTGTCTCTTTCTCTGTCTCTCACCAGCCAGCATCAGTGGGGTGAGAAACTAGAAGTTACAGTTTGTACAGTTCTTTGAAGGGGTCAAACAATGTGCAGAGACTGCAGTCTGTAATGCTATTAGCTGTTATTACCACCATGGGCAAATTGCATTCCACTTAAGACTGATCTAGAGGCAGAAATGCTCATATATCTCAGCACACTCATTCTCCCCAAGGACATTCATTCTCACCTGCTTAGATAATTACATTCCCCATCACATCTCCCCTAAACAGATATGTGTTACCCAGCAAAGAACATTGGCATTAAACTGCATTTTCAAAACGATTGCTGCAGAGCCCCTATAAAATCTACAGCAGATTCTTTTAAAAAGAATTTCCATTTCATTAATTTATTCATTCATTAATTTTGTTTTGTTTTGTTTCTATATCATCTTATCTGGCTACCAAGGTGACTCTGTGTAATTCAACAAAAAAAAAAAAACAGGACAATAATTGACATTGTAAGAACATAAGAAGAGCCCTGCTGGATCAGGCCAAGGGCCCATCTAGTCCAGCTTCCTGTATCTCACAGTGGCCCCACCAGATGCCTCTGAGAGCAGACGAGACCACTAGATAGCTGTGTTCTGATCCCTCTTCCCCTGCATGTGGCATTTGGAGGTACCTCCTTTTTAAGCCTGGAGATTATACATCCCCATCATGGCTTGTAACCTGCGATGGACTTTTCCTCCAGGAATCCGTCCAATCCCCTTTTAAAGGCATCTAGGCCAGATGCCATCACCACATCCGGTGGCAAGGAGTTCCACAGACTAACAACACGCTGGGTCAAGAAATATTTTCTTTTGTCTGTTCTCACTCTCCCAAGTGGATGCCCCCTGATTCTGGTATTGCGTGAGAGGGGAAAGAACTTCCCTCTATTCACTTTATCCATCCCCTGCATAATTTCATATGTAACAGTCATGACCCCCCCTCAGGCGCCTTTTCTCTAGACTAAAGAGCCCCAAACGCTGTATCCTTTCCTCACAAGGGAGGTGTCCCAGTTCAAGAATCATTTTAGTCACTCTCTTCTGCACCTTTTCCATTCCACCATGTCTTTTTTGAGGTGCAGCAACCAGAACTGTATGCAATACTTCACGTGTGGCCTTACCAGCATTTTGTACAATGGCATTATAATGTTGTTGTTTTTTCAATCCCCTATTTAATGAGACCTAGCATGGAATTGCCCTTCTTCACTGCCGCCACACACTGGGTTGACCCTTTTATCGAGCTGTCCACCAGCACACCAAGATCTCTTTCCTGATCCATCACAGATAGCTCAGAACCCATCAGTTGATAAATAAAGTTTTGATTTATTTTTTTTGCCTCCATGTACATTACTTTACATTTTCCTATATTGAAATGGATTTGCCATTTTGCTGCCCATTCTCCCAGTTTGGAGAGATCCTTCTGATCCCTTCTGGTCTTCACCACCCAGGAAAATTATGTGTCATCTGCAAACTTGACCACCTCACTGCTTATCCCTGTCTCCAGGTCATTAATGCAATGGGCATTAAACAAGAATAATAAGCTACCAGATGGCACGATGTACACAATATCAGGTGAAAATGGATATGTCAGTTGTTTTGGCACATGAGTTACTTGCAAGTTAATTAAAGGTGCCTTTAAAAGAAAGGTCTTGACTGAGTAATTGAAAAGAACTGCAGCTGCATTAGGAGTGCATTCCAAAGATGAGGAGCTAACACAAAGAAGACCCCATTTGTAACCCAGCTGATCAAGACCTGACACAGCTAGATGTGAATGTGCATCTTCTTCAGCTTGTATATGAAATCACCCTCATCCTGATGTGCACCTAGGGTTTTTGAAGCTGGTTGTACTTGTTTCCATTACAAGTAAGGAACTAGTGAGAACAGGGGAACATGTAGTAAATGAAACTGTCCCTCAGCTTTTCCAAGCTCTCTATTCTGACTAGTGAGTAACCATTTATATAACTGGTCCCTGGCTCTAACCTGAATCTAACTGAATCCCAAACCACTTAGATAGCTTGTCAGTTTGAGGATCTGTAGCAAGACCCTCACGCCCTTTATTCAGCCAGATGCTGACAGATCCAGGGCCGATCCCAAAACAAACTTTCGCTCCTGGAGTTTTTACTGTGAAAAAGCGAATAGGATTATGTGACCACTTGTGAGTGGTTTCCCATCTCTTCGACGTAGCCAGCAGTGGATCCAAAGGTACAACAGAAGTGAGGAACCCCATGATGATGATTTAGATGGCTTTTCTCTGACTTGTTTCTTCTGTTTTTGCAGCTGCCCCAAACTTGGGTGCAACAACGATGAAGTCAAGAAAACCCACTTGGTGTCCGACGAAGTCCTCAAAAGAACAATCGACAGTCAAAATCAACATAGGTGGTGAACACAGTGGAAGTCAGCCGGTGCTTCGTTAGTCGTTGTGATAAAGAAAATGTGTTGTTAGAAAAGATTCCCTCAGATAAGTGGCTGGTGGACAAGTGGTTGTGTAAGAGATTGTTATTTCAGATATTCCAATTGCAGGCAAAGTTGAAGGACTGGACTTTTGCTGAAGGCAGCTCTTTTGCTCCTCAGAGACTGCCAGGTGTAAAATATTAGTTTTTCTTATTAATGTTTTAAAAAATTCCACTGTGCATTTTGTAAATAAAACTGAGTGAACCATTCTCGGCGTTGTCTTCTTCTCCTGCAAACCTTATTCATATGACATTACAGAGGGTGCCTTAAATCAGGGGTGGTTAGAGTGTAATTCTCTGGAAGCTATTGGATCACAACTCCTGTCAGTCCTAGCCATGGGGCCAATAGCAGGGAATGCTCGGAAGGGCACTCCAAGAATAGGAAACCACCCTTGCCTATCTCTTCCCTATATTTATTTTGTTTGATGTTTTAATGGGTATTTGACATATACGTCTGTTTATTTTGTTTATATATTTGTGTGAATTTGCCACCTTCTGCAAAAAAAAATGACACACAAAGTGGCATGCTTGCTCTTGTATTTAAAAGTCCACTGTAAGAAAGCCTTTGGAATCTGTTGGATTATTTGCTATTAAAGATATTTCCAGATAAATGCTGGGAATTGCTAGCTCAAAAAGAAAGGACCACCAGCATATTCACAGTCATGTAGTGTACTCAGCAACTGCGAAGGTGAGAGGAAGAGAAGTCAGCAAACAACCAATACAGTGGTGCCTCGCTTGACGAGGATAATTCCTTCCGTTGAAATCGCTGTTAAGCGAAATCCTCATCAAGCGAAACGAAAAAGCCCATTGAAATGCATTGAAAACTGTTCAATGCGTTCCAGTGGGCTAAATACCTCAGCATCCAGCGAAGATTCTCCATGGGGAGGCCATTTTCAGTGCTTGTAAAGCAAGGAATCCATCCTAAAACACAGCGGGGAGTCACTTTGCCCAGCTGGCGGCCATTTTAGAGCCGCCAATCAGCTGTTTAAAAATTGTCATCTAGCGAAAAATCAGTTCCCGAAGCAGGGAACTGATCATCGTCAAGCGAAATTTCCCTATCTAAACATTGTTTTACGATCGCAAAACCGATCACAAAAACTTCATCGTCAAGTGGTTTTGTCGTTTAACGAGGTTATCGTTAAGTGAGGCACCACTGTATATATAAAGGAGTAACCCAATATACATCTACTATAAAAATATCAAACAGACATAAAAACCACTCATTTGCTATGCATAGCTTAATAAAAGAAACTGAGAGCTTGTATGTAAAAAAATGTAACATAAACGTTACTAAACCTACAAGACAAAAAAAATACATACCAAAAAGAGGTTGCTGATAAAACGGAACAAAATGACTTAGCTTCAGGAGAAAAAACATAAAGGAAGCTGAATCAAAGAACTAGCAGAAATATCAAGAGGGCCTGTTCCAGATCCTTGTCACTGACCTTTTCATCAACATTGGCCACTACATCCCCTTCTGATGGCTTACTGTTTTCTTCTACATCTATATCCTGTTCTCACTTTAATATGGATTGCAAAGGGACAGGTGTTAATGTATCTAAAAGAGGTACATTGTAAGGTTGTGAGTTATCATCTAAGATGGTGCCTCTCTTGGTGATTTTCTTTTCTTCATCAAAATGAGTGACATGCTTTACACTAATGTTTCCAGTTTTTAAGTCCATTACTCTATCCTCTAGAACCAGGGGCATATCCAACTAGTATTGTTGGTTCAGAGCTTGGACTCAATTTGCTCCTTCTTTGTGCTGGGACATAAGCAAATGCCTGACAACCGAAAACTCTGATGTGTTTCAAACATGGTTTTCTATTGCTCCATAGTTCAAATGGAGTACATACAGTATACTGTATTTTGTAGGGAGTCTATTCTGAAGATAATTAGCTGTCATAACTGCTTCTCCGCAAAACCTATTGTGTAATTCAGCATCTGCAAGCATCTATCTTGTCATTTCTAGCAAGGACCTCCATTTTTTTCTCTGCAACTCCATTTTGCTCGGGACTATAAGGGACAGTTCTATAATGCATGATTCCATGTTCCTCAAACAATATTTGGGTGTTCTGGGAAATATACTCGCCACCATTATCTGAAAGAATTGCTTTTGGTTTTCTCTCAAACCTATTGCACACCATGGCAACATATTTCTGAAGGAATTCATGTGTTTGATTTTTCTCCCTAAGCAGACAGATAACGCTGTATCTTGAAAAATCGTCCATTAGAGTCAATATATATTTGTTGTTTGCTAATGATGGAACATTAATTGGTCCACACAAATCAGTATGTATTAAGTCCAACACTTAGTATTTCTTTTCTCAGGATTTGGATGAAAGGTAGGCCTAACAGCTTTCTGTGTTATACAATGCACACACTTTGACATACAGTCTGTATCATGTGGCTTTACCTTAATTCCAGTTACTAAACCTTTGTTCTGGATCTCAAGGATAGGCTTATAATCACGGTGTGCCAATCTTCTGTGCCACAGCTGGAGGTCGGCTTCAGTATTCTGCTGGGCTTGAGGTACCCTGGCTATCTCCTGATCCTTAAAGAGATTTACTTTATACACACCATTAATTTCAGAAGCTTCAAGGAATACCTGATTATCCTTCTCCACTATACACTTTTTATCCTTGAACTTTACTTCAAAGCCCCTTTTATCTAAACCAGAGACACTTAGCAAGTTGCATTCCAATTCTGGGGCATATAACACATTTGAAATATTAACTTTACAGACCGAGTCTGATTTTTTTCACGCATAAGTGTGCCGTTTCCCTTGCCTTCAACTGAAATGGCTCCTCCATTTGCTACTTTAATTTCTCCAGAAGCACTTGTGTCAAAAGTCTGCCCGGCGTGGTGGGTGTAAACAATTGCTACATCTGGAGTTATCTTACCTCCTTCATCCCTGGCTCCTTTTAAGCAACACCTGAGAAAGCCATTAAACTCAAAGTGTGTTTTGAAAAGACAGACACAAGAAACAATTTGGCTTGGCCGTGTCACGTTTGCACAACTGGTGATAACCCTCACCCCCCAACGCTTCTTCCAGACTGACCCAGCTACTTGCACAAGACCACAAGAAGGGAGACAAGGGTCAACTATCTTCCACCTTTGTCCTTGGGATCACATTTGAGCTCCTGCTCATTGTTGTTGGGGTTCCGTTCCTCAGGAGAACCACCCTATCATGTTTCCCTCACCTTCTAATTCCTAGAGCAGGAATGGGAAACCTACAGCTCACTAGACTACAGCTCCCATCAGCCCCTTCCACTATGGCCAAAGGCCACAGATATGGAAAGTGTAGTCCAACAGAATATGGAAGGCCACCGGTTCCCTGCCCTGTTATACAAACAGGTCTTCACCTAACACTTATCTCCTGCTTTATCTTTATTACTCCTGCACCTTTATATCACAGCTAGGTCAGACAGGCTATAGCATCCACACTTACCTTGAAGGCTTAGTTTGTAGCCCGTATCACCTTGTGTTCCCCTCAGGATCGGTTGCTAGGAAAACATAGTCCTCTGTTGCTGCCTTGTCCCCAGCTCACCTCTTGACTGTTTTTCCTGTGTTTTTCTCTCTCCTGCCCTGAAGTCCATTTCTGCTTGGTGGTTCAGAATTGCAATGGGAAAGGTCCTTTGCATCCCACAATCCATCATGTAAAGTTGAAAACAAAAGGACGCATGTGCCCAGGTGACCACATAAAACAGTCTCGCACAAGAGGAGCAAACAGGTGCTGTTGCTGTTTTCTCTCTGCCATTGGACAATAGTTCTGCTGGGGATACTGGAAAACAGGAAACAGTGGGCTGGGCAAATCAAAATAAGATCCAAGTTCATACTTTCCTTTTGGGTGTATGGCCCACATAGCTATGCACCTTTTCACGTCATAAGAGGGTAGAATGGCCACTCAGGTTCATGCTGGTCAACCGTAGAAGCATGGCTTGTAAGTACCTAGATATGTACAGTAGTTTCCTGGAGCTAATTACTTTGGGGTTATGAATAATCGGTGCTTGCAAAGTTACTTTCAAAAGTCATTTTTATAGTATTTTAGAGGTATGTTGACACAATTTTTTTAAAAAAGTCCTATTCTCTTAAGTTGCAAGGGCAGTATTTTTGGGGGTTGGGCTTTGGTTTTGTTTTTTTGTGGGGTTTGTTTGTTTATATTTTTATAAATATTTCCATGGCACAGTAGCAAAGCTGGCCACTAGAGGGCACAGAGAATATTTTCCTGTTAAAGTAATTTTAATATTTGTGTGCCCCGAAGTCAATTCCAACTTGTGGCAACCCTTTCCAGATTTTTCTAGGTAGTCAATACTCAGAAGTGATTTACCATTCCTTTGTTCTGGGGGCATACTGGGACAGAGCAGCTTGCCCATGGCAACACAGGTTGGCTCATCTCCCAGGAGGCACAGTGGAGAATCAAACTCCCAACCTCGGGCTCCTCAGCCAGACATTTAAACTACTGAACTATGTAGCCAGCAGTACTGATAATGCAATCCTGTTGCACATCCCCATGTACATAACAGTGATGTCAGCAGCAGTAGCAAATCACTGCTCCATGAGGACTTCAAAGTGTGTGTCATTTAATTGCTTTGTGTTCAAATCATGTCCACCCTGAAATCGCCTTTACAGTGGGGATGTGTCTTTCATTAGTGGCCCTTTCCCCCTGCTGATGACATCACTGTTGTGCATGCAGAGCTACACAACAGGATTTCAGTCAGTGTGTTAGTAAAGTACATTAAAAAACCTTGTGCATAGCCAGAGCACCTCTGATGGCAACTAGACCACCAAGACTAGGCCACCAAGAAGTAATGATTAGCAAAAAAATTTTTAACATGTAACACTCAAAGCTCTTGTCCAAAGTTCTTGATTCAAAGGGGTTCTTTTTACCTTCTCCATTACACTATTACATACTCTTGTCAAAATTTACTCTTTCCCCTCTCAGGTGTCATGTTAGTGATATTGTTTTGTGTCGGAAAAATCAACAAATACTGAGTAGAACCAGGACTGAAATCCATCGTTCCAAAGTTTCTGATAGGGTTTTTCAAAGTCTACAAAACTCTTGGTGATCCAGTGTCTCCTTTTCTTGTGCTGAAATACTGACAGTGATCTATAGCCCTTTATTTTATTTTGCCCAGCAGTGAGCATAAATGTTACGGAATTATCCCTGATAAGACCGTCACATGTCTATACAGGAAGAACTGATAACAACATCTGATGTACAGATCACAGGATGGTCGCTTATGTGGTCACAAACTTCCAAAACTAAAGAGGAAATTAAAATCACACTGTTCCCATAATGTAGTTTTAATGCTGGACTGTAGGTGCTCTAATAGCCTTTTAAAAATTGGATACAGACGCATTTATTAAAATGAGTCATTGGAATATAAATATGAAGCTGCCTGAATCAGGCCACTACCCCTTGCAATGTGGTACAATCTATTGAGATGGGCAGTTGTTGAGCAGATTTCTTTCCCAGCAATCTTAAATTAAGATCTTTTCAGCGAGAGAAAAGGTTTGTAATTTTTGTTTGTTTGTTCAGTCGTTTAGTCGTGTCCGACTCTTCGTGACCCCATGGACCAGAGCACGCCAGGCCCTCCTATCTTCCACCGCCTCCCGGAGTTGTGTCAAATTCATGTTGGTTGCTTCGATGACACTGTTCAACCATCTCATCCTCGGTCGTCTCCTTCTCCTCTTGCCTTCACACTTTCCCAACATCAAAGTCTTTTCCAAGGAGTCTTCTCTTCTCATGAGATGGCCAAAGTACTGGAGCCTCAGCTTCAGGATCTGTCCTTCCAATGAGCACTCGGGGTTGATTTCCTTTAGAATTGATAGGCTTGTTCTCTTTGCACTCCAGGGAACTGGAGAGTTCTGACTAAACGCAATCCACCTGGGGTAGGAACTGGCAATTCCACTCCAGTATCTTTGCCAAGAATGCCCCATGATCAGAAACAAAAGGCTAAAAGATATGACGCTGGAAGATGGGACCCTCAGGTCAAAAGGCGTCCAACATGCTACTGAGGAAGAGCGGAGGACAAGTACAAGTAGCTCCAGAGCTGATGAAGTAGATGGGCCAAAGCCGAAAGGACGCTCAGCTGTGGACGTGCCTGGAAGTGAAAGGAAAGTCCAATGCTGGAAAGAAAAATACTGCATAGGAACCTGGAATGTAAGATCTATGAACCTTGGGAAGCTGGAGGTGGTCAAACAGGAGATGGCAAGAATAAACATCGACATTCTGGGCATCAGTGAACTAAAATGGATGGGAATGGGTGATTTCAACTCAGATGATTATCATGTCTACTATTGTGGGCAAGAATCCCGTAGAAGGAATGGAGTAGCCCTCATAGTCAACAAAAGAGTGGGAAAAGCCGTAATGGGATATAATCTCAAAAATGATAGAATGATGTCAATACGTATCCAAGGCAGACCTTTCAACATCACAATAATCCAAGTTTATGCACCAACCTCCATTGCTGAGGAGACTGAAATTGAACAATTTTATGAAGATTTACAACACCTTCTAGAACTGACACCGAAGAAGGATGTTCTTCTCATTCTGGGGGACTGGAATGCTAAGGTAGGGAGTCAAGAGATAAAAGGAACAACAGGGAAGTTTGGCCTTGGAGTTCAAAACGAAGCAGGGCAAAGGCTAATAGAGTTCTATCAAGAGAACAAGCTGGTCATCACAAACACCCTTTTCCAACAACACAAGAGGCGACTCTACACATGGAAATCACCAGATGGGCAACATCGAAATCAGATTGACTATATTCTCTGCAGCCAAAGATGGAGAAGCTCTATACAGTCAGCAAAAACAAGACCTGGAGCTGATTGTGGCTCTGATCATCAGCTTCTCATAGCAAAATTCAAGCTTAAACTGAAGAGAGTAGGAAAAACCACTGGGCCACTCAGGTATAATCTAAACCAAATCCCTTACGAATACACAGTAGAAGTGAAGAACGGATTTAAGGAACTCGATTTGGTGGACAGAGTGCCTGAAGAACTTTGGATAGAGGCTCGTAGCATTGTACAGGAGGCAGCAACAAAAACCATCCCAAAGGTTTGTAAATGTGTTTGCAAAATGTTGATTCCAGACTCCACTTTCCAAATAAAACCCATATGCTTTCATGTATGGCTAACATTTGCCTGACCTGTGGGGTGAAAGGAGGTGGAGAAATTGTAAGGCTGAAAGACACTGACTCAAGTGTCTTACTAGTACAATCATCTTCTGGAGCGAGGGGTGGTGGTGGTGAGACCGAAAAGGAATTTGAAAGCAAAGTTCCTACACAACAGCAACAAAGGGAAGCTTTCATCCTTTTTAGATTGGAAAGAAGGAAATCAGGAGATGGGTGGTCATGAAACAGTTGGCTGAAGGCTTTTGGCTCCGCTGGCACAAAACCCCTGTCTGTTTTGCTGGACCTCATGACGTCCTACAGCTTTACCATCCAAGGTAACGTCCTCAGTTTTCTCATGGGAGAAACCATGCACCCTCTAAGGCATGCAGCCACTTCCTGTCACCAGATTCACCCACAATGTTCCATCCTTGATCAGGGAGAAGAGGATGCTGAGGACCGTTGATTTTTACAGTATGAGGGTACCTTGGATGGATACCATAAGAGTGGACCTCTCTCTCTCTCTCTCTCTCTCACACACACACACACACAGAGAGAGAGAGAGAGAGAGAGAGAGAGAGAAAACACAAGGCTGGCTTATCCCAGTTAAAACCTGGCTTTCTACCCAGGCCTTTAGAAGCCTCACCCCTGTGTACTATTAATTTTGTGGCAAGTTTGTGTTGACTCACGGTTCATCAAAGTTTTTTTTTTGTTTTTATATAGTCATTTTCAAAATTCTCTTTGTATGTTCACATTATTTTTTTGGAAGCCACCCAGAGTAGTGGCTTGTCCACACCCATTTAGTGGACAAGCCACTACCCTGGGTGGCTTCCAAAAAATTAATGTGAACATACAAAGAGAATTTTTTATATATATAAATTCATGGTTGTGTAGAACCGATGGCTAGAATTCACAGGTGTGTAAATTAATTTGTGCAACACTGCAGCAAATGGCTGTTAATGACTGAAGGGCACAAATAGAATTTGTAGAATTTGGAGCAAAGTCTATTTTATCTCGCCCTTTATAGTTGCAGTATTTTCCCTACAAAGTCCAGGGACTCTCAGTCGTAATTTTTACAAACATAGTGTCACTGCAGACATACCTCTGTTGCTGGACATTCTTGTTCGTGACTGCCGTAACTGGTCACTTTTATGTGTGAGGGAGGCTACGGTTCTCTCTCTCTCTCTCTCTCTCTCTCTCTCTCTCTCTCTCACACACACACACACACACACACACACACACACACACACACAAAGAGAGAGGAGGAGGAGGAGATGCTGTTTCCCACCCTTATATCAGCCTTCTTTTCTATTCTTGGAAGAAATATGCAAGTGGGCAAATTTTTCTCACTGGATTGTCACCCTGCAGTTGTTGACACATCTGTGTGAGAGCCCCCTTTCTTCCCATGTTCCTGAGGTTAAATATCTTTCTCGGGGTGGGGGGGGAGTTTCGAAGGGCTTACATCGGGAAGAACCTTGGCTCAAATGAATGTCCATTTTGAGATGCCAAAATGATGTCTAAATCAATCATAAAAGTTGCAAAATAGTGACAAAACCGACCTTTGTAAAAAGCCTTAACCTCTCCGGTTGAATAAGCCCCTCACCCCCCCCCTCGTCTCCCCCCCCCTGCACATGTCTCTAAATTCTTCCCACACTGAGTCATTCCTGTAGTATTCTGCTTTCAGGCTTCCTCCTTACCACCCAAGCTCCGAGACGGAGTTGTCACCCTCAACATGTTTGCCAGCTGACACCCAAATAGTCATTGCTCAAGCGAAGCTCATTCTGGAGTAACTTAACACCCACTTCTAGCCGAGTTTATGAAACGGCTGTGACAGCACAAAATAAGTGGGGGCTTGGATTTTTTGGAAGAGCATATGGCTGAAATACCGAGAAAATTTTCACATGATTCCTTTTCCCACCCATGCAGGATGAGTCTTATCAAGACATATTTGTAATCCTAACACACACACACACACGTATTCACAGAGGTGTCCTCAGTTTGGCATCACATTTCCTACTTCTTGCCCATCTCTAGCAACAAATTATCTCCAATACTTGGGTGGAAAGAACACGTCTGACTATACGGAATGCCTTCGATCAGTGGCCTTCAACTGCTGGGGCACAAACTGATCACATATTAAGGCAAAAGCCTATGTGTGTTTTGTTAAAACTTTATCCCTCCAGGCATGTAAATCTTCTGGCACTATGTGTATGAGGATATCAGGCTTGCAAATGAAGACATGATGATTGGTTATAAGCATAATCTGGGATGATGGGTTATAAAATAAAAGAAAGCTTTTTGCAAACACAGAATAAAGCAACCTAGTGTCAAATTAAACAGTCTTTTCTTCCTTAAAGAGCACTGTTTTTAAATATGAAATCAGTGTCTCTTCTAGTGAACCCCTACCATGGCTCATTGTAGTGCAGGGATGGGAAATATATAGTCCTCCAAGAGTGGTCGGATTAAATGGCCTCTCATTGCTATCCAGCATAACAAATGGCAAGTGTAGAGTTTGGGAGCAATTAGTTAGAAGGAACTTTTAGTTGCAAAAAAGGATGCAAGAAAAACATGTTTCTGAACCAACAGAACAATTAGGATTGAGGTTACTTCTCTGATGTAGCAATTAACATTTTCCAGTTAAGACATAAACAAATGAAATAAAAAAACACAAAAAGCTATTTTGGCACTTTGAAGACTAAAAGAACAGTCCTAAAGTTTTAATTTTTAAAAAATCAGACTAATACAGCAACTTCTCTGAAAATTGCCTACTTTACTACAAAAAAGTAATTTGTAGTTACTTTAAAAAGTTGCATTTAAAGTGCATTTTAGGAAATTTTTAAGTACTTTTCACAGAGAAGTTTCATGCTTTCTGACATTGGTTAATTTTTAAAATGTAATTATTAGAAGTAGCAAGTTCTTGTTACTCATTAGCGTTCTATCTCTTATTACTCAGGACAATGTTGAAAAAGTAACTTGTCACATTGCTTGTCGTAGGCACATTACACTTCAGTTGCTTTCCATTCCTTAAAAATAAAACTTTTAAGAATGTCATAAAGTATCCTTGAAGGCTTTCATGGCCGGGTTCCGATGGTTGTTGTAGGTTTTCAGGCTGTTTGGTTTTTCGGACTGTTTGGCCATGTTCTGGAGGTTTTTCTTCCTAACGTTTCGCCAGTCTCTGTGGCCGACATCTTCAGAGGACACGCATCAGAACTCTGTCTGTGTTCTGGTGTAGTGTGTGGGATGGTATCTAACTCCTGTCCTCTGAAGATGCCGGCCACAGAGACTAGCAAAACATTAGGAAGAAAAACCTCCAGAACACAGCCAAACAGCCTGAAAAACCTACAACAACCATCGGATCCTGGCCATGAAAGCCTTCGAGGATACTATGACATTCTTAAAAGTTTTATTTTTAAGGAATGGAAAGCAACTGAAGTGTAATGTGCCTACGACAAGCAATGTAACAAGTTACTTTTTCAACACTGTCATTGTCAAGAGATAGAACGCTAATGAGTAACAAGAACTTGTTACTTCTAATAATTACATTTTAAAAATTAAATTTCCAGACTCAGTAAGGGATGATGGAAATTGCAGTGCAATCACACTGGGTGGGTTGTCACTAACAGTATCAGAGGAAACCTACAGGCTTCGACTGGTTTGAGTCCTGCCTGGTCCAGAATCTTGTTTCTCATGGTGTTCAATGAAGGCTGATGCACAGGTCTGCAAGCATGGTCCAAAGGAATGTTACCCTCTCCCATTATAGTTCCCCATCAACTGTGGTGTAGTGGTACACTGCTCTTGGACATGGAAGTCCTAGCTAGGCCTCGTTGTGCCTAAATAGTCTTCAACAGCCTGGTGAATAACTCAGAATTCCTGTTACTATTTTTTTTTATAGCTGGCAGATAGGCAGCTTGCAAGATCCAGCTCTCCCTCATCCCCTCTAGACTCTCTGGTTTGGCACCTGCAGCGGACTTGAACCCCCAGCTTCCTTTGTGTCTTGAGAGACCTGCGATTCAAGGATGCACAACAGACCAAAAAGAGCAACTCGTACAGATTTCGGAAGGCACTAGCTCTCCCTCCCAGCACATGGTTAGCGCTATGAAAAAAAAATAGTCACAGGCATGGTGAATTAGTCACCAAGCTGCTGCGAGGTCAACTAAGACAAAGTATTCTGTGCGGTGATGACAAACGACTAACTACTCCCGGTCAAATCGCAGCGAAGCTGTGCCACTCTCTGCCTGCAGCTTGTACTGATGGCAGAGGAAATTTGTAGCCCATTTGCTGAATTAAAACAGCATCGGCTGAGCTCTGTTACTGGGACATTCCTCCCTCTCTTGAGTGGCTGCAATTCATGGAATGGCTGCTGTCTGTATCTGTGAATATCCTCTTCACACCTTCAGTGGAAATTTGAGAGCACGTGTGGTATAGGGGCAAGAGAGTGGACAACAATTTGGGAGACCTGAGTTCAAATCAACACACAGACATGAAATTCATTTGGTGACTTTGGCCCCGTCAGATTTTCCCTGTCTCTCTCTCTCACACACACACACGCATGCACACACAGCCTAATCTACCTTACAGGATTGTTGTGACGACACAGTGAGGATGAAGACAGCTGTGTGCATTGATTTTAGCTCCCTGGAGAAAGGTGGGGTGCAAGTGTGATAAATCCCTATATTTGAACCCTGTTGCTAGTGTAACCCCTGTGGACCATTTGGTTCAGCCCGTGGGGTGAGGAAATCTTAGGAAGGGGCTGTGCTTCAAAAATTTCTGTGGAGAAAATGAGGGAAGGAGAAGGAGTGGTCATGAGTTGCTATCTATAATCGTTGGAGAGTGATGTAGACCCTCATCCCCTCAGTTTTGAACTTTAAATATTGTACACCTGGACCTTTTACTTTGTGTTGGGAATCTCCTATATTGAACAACAAAGGTATCGGAGACATCGTTCTTGACTCTTTTTTGCTTCAGGACAACATTTGCATACATAATTCTTCCGACTGTTTTCGTCCCCTGGCATCATCTGGAAAATGGTAGTGGAGCAGCATCTTCCCTCACACCTGAAATTGGCAGTTCTGTTTGGGAGAGCAGGATGGGCCATGCACTGCACTCAGGTGTGTACTTGTGTGCCTAATCAGTGGGGTGCACATCTCCGTTGTGCAATCAAGTGTGTGACCAGTCACGCAACCAAAACATTCCCCCCTCACCTCATCCATGAGCTGCCATTAACTGCTTCAAGTTACACAACCCTTACAGAAATACCAGTAGGATTCTGGCCACTGGTTTATTAAAAATCCTCTTCATAGAACACAGGCGAGTCAAGAGAGACAGCAAATCTGGAACTCGCCACTCCCCAGTTTCTTACGGTGTGCACCTAACAAGGTGTTTTTGTACTGGAGAACAGCTTGCGGCCTGGGATAGCTGTCTGAGAGAGGCTGATTAAGGCTCCAGTGTCATTCCTCTTAAAAGACACACACAGAGATTTGCTGAACAGTGAAGGAGAAGACCACCCACCCAACCCTAAATGACATGGTTTGAAGGACAAAGAGAGTCAGCTGCTGAAAAACGGTACGACTCACTTTCCTCAAGTCATGTAGGAAGGCATCAAATGGAACCCCTGGGATCTCCCTCTTGAACATACGCAGGCCTTTTATGTTGAGCTGCATTAATGGGACTGATTCGCTGTGAGTCATCCACCGAGCACAAGGAGTTTCATGTGCTTCTTAAAATACTCCGAAAGTCGCTGCTGGCATGCAGGCCGCTGCCCTGCGGTTAATGTATCTTTGTAAGATCTCTGCAAATACCTTTATTGGTGGAGCGCGGCTTCCGCAGATGGTGACCTCAAAGCAGTAACCCTGCCTCCAGAATCACCAGATGGTACTAAGGGATTGCACCATCGTGGTTGCGCTCACTGAGCCTACAGCTGATCAGTTGATCCACCCTAGGAATGCTTGGCTGGCCATGCCTCATGTTGCAGAAGATCTGTGTCTAGGTCTGTGTGTGAATAAGAACACAGGGGGTTGGGTTTTTCTTACTGAGAGGGCTGCAGCTGGCTGGAGTATCTCAAGCCTTTACATTCTGCCATTCACTGCCTTTCTCCTGCTGGCGACGCTGGTTTGCTTTCAGAAGATTTGATTCATAATGATTCAAGCTGCAAACCAAATCAACAGCAATTGCAGGATGACTCGCCTGTCCTGTTTGCACGGAGTGATTGCAGGTGAAATTGTATGGGATGGATGACTCCTACTGACCACGACCATTTTTAGTTAGTTAGGGCGGACTTAAAAATCGGTTTGTTTACAGCTCAGTTGGTAATGAAAATTGAACACCACGGCCTCTTTCTTGGTAGCCTGCGCTCGGTAGCCTCCAAGTGACCACACTGAGTCATTTCTGCAGTTTGCAAGTGAGCGAGGTGCTTTTCTTCTTGAAGGCTGTATTTGTTTCCTCCAAATATTAACACAGATACGCGAGAGCAAAACAGCAGTTATAAAGTTGATGTGGCATGTATTGGCAAGACTGTAATAGTGACACCTAAGATAGTTCAGTGACTTAGGTATCTGGCTGCAGGTCAGGGGTTCAAATCTCCCCACTGTGCAGCCTGTGCATATAACCAGCCTGTGTGATCTTGGGCCAGCTGCAGAGTCCTAAGGTATCCCCCAAGAGAAGGGAATGATAAGCCACTTATGAGTATTTGCCGTCACTCAGAAATGACTTGACAGTGCACGAGGATTATTATTTAGTCGTGTAGCCCTACAGATTATTCCATATAGTGAGGGGACCATCCTGGAGAAGGGCTGTGCTTCTAAAGTTACAGTTCAGAGGGGGACAGACCTGGAAAAGAAATCATCAGCCATTCCCTGGGGAGTTGGAACAAGGCCCGTTAGCACCTTCGTTGCGCCAATAACATATCAATACAGTGGTGCCTCGCTAGACGATGATAATCCGTTCCACTGAAATCGCTGTTTAACGAAATCATTGTCTAGCTAAAAGCATTTCCCCATTGGAATGCATTGAAACCTGTTTGATGGGTTCCAATGGGGAAGAATCGTCGTTGTCTAGCGAAGGTCGGCCATAGGAAAGCCGCTTTGCGAACTGCTGATCAGCTGTTTAAATCGCTGTCTTGCAAAGCTTAGGTCCCGAAAACACCTGTTTTGCGAGCGCGGAGGAAGCTGTCAAAATCGTCATCTAGTGAAAATCGGTTTGCAAAGCAGGGACCAAACATTGTCCAGCGAAATTCCCCCATAGGAATCACTGTTTTGCGAATCGCTATAGCGATCGCAAAAAGTCAATGTCTAGCAAAAAAACTAGGTAACTGTCTAGCGAGGCACCACTGTACATGTGTATCAGGCAAGGAAATTCTTTCTGGTGGCACTGTGTGTCTTCGTATTTTATTTTAGAACTTTAGAGCTACCTATCTCTGAAGCTTTGGCAATTTTTGCAAAAAAAGGGGGGCTCTGAAAGAGAGGAATGTCTTCTCTTTGGCGTAAAAAGACTATGGTTTTATTCTGTAAGCAACGCCTGCTTTTGCACCATGTTGTGCTGGGGAGTCCAGGGTTATGACATAGTTAGGTAGCATTTAGGTTGCGCTGTGCTTGCCATTCTTTTTATTGTTGTTTTTGTTGCCTGGTTTAAAAGTTCGAGCCTTTGCAAAGTCCACTGTGTCTGCAATATTCATTTCAAAAGGTTAGCCACATAGAATCAAGAGAGCGGTGCGCTACTAGTTTCATTGTGGATTTCAAGCAGTCTAAAAGTACTTTGTGGATAGCTGGATAGTTTTGTGAGTTAGACATCGGGTTGCAGAGACAGAGTTTTGGACCTTCGATGTGCTTCCGAGGAGAAGAGCCAGCTATGTGACCTTAGGTGAGCAGCAAAGTCTCACGGTGCCCTAAGAAAAAGGTAGCGTTAAGCAACTTCTGAGTGCTGTCTACCTAGAAAATCCTGGAAAGGACTGCCATAAGCCAGATGTAATGATGGAAGTATTGTACCTAGTTTGTTTTAGATCGGGAGTAGGCATCAAGTGTGTGCTCGTCCAGATTGGTGCTGGACTTCGACCTCCATCGGCCCTAATCAGCATAGCCAATAATGAAGGATGATGGTGGCTGCAGTCCAACAGCATCTGGTCCTATGTTCCCCACCCTTCTTTTACAGTCTCCTTAACCCAATCTGCAAAATCTAGTGGCCTGGACGGGATCATTTTTACCTGCAGGTTTGGAGGTTCCTGTTGGATCTCTCTGCATGAGTAAACTCCCTGCATGTAGAAAAGGAGCAGTTCAAAGAGACGTTTTCCCCACAACATGCTATCTCTTTTTGATATTCAGGGGGATTTTCTCCTTGCAGAGAATTCAGACCTGTGAACACTTCCATTGCCCTTGTCGCTTTAGCACTTGATTCTGCTGCTGCATTTCACTACTAATTACCCAAGATCTTTTGTTTGATTTCATGCATGGCTCATAGAAGTCATGGGTATTTGGCTGCAGTCAAGTTAGGCCCGTGATTTTGCTTTGTCCCATGAACAGAAGCCGAACCTGTTCCAGAGATGCACCAGACTCTGTTAACAAGTATATATAGCAGATAAATATATCCTTAACAGATGCTGTAGCATCAGGATCTGAATTCAATTAGTCTCCCAAGAAGGTTTAATACAACCTTGTTGAAGCCGTTTGGCCTACCAGGTTTAGGATCAACTACTGTACATGGGTTTCCCCTATGCAGTAGATTACGGACTGCCCATCATCCAACACATGGTCCCTTTCTTTATGTTAAAACAGATAGCTCCCTTTGTGAGCAGGAGTCATCTGCCTCTCATAGAGGTTGGCCTAACGCAGCAAGGGTAGGACTGGATTGGTCCAATGCTGTCTTCCTTTTCCTGGTAGGATTTGGGCTCCGAGATCTGAACATCGTAAGTAGGTGTGCAGATCCTGGACATGTCACACTGCACACAAGACACACCTTACACGGCACCTTACACGGCCTACACAAAATGCAGAACAGAAAGAAAGAAAAAAACAGCCAAATAAGATCTTTTAAAATTTAAACTGAAGAAGTCTGGGATTTAACCTGGGACTGTGCATGTATCCTGGGCAAACTGGCCCTGCAACCCCACCCCCACCCCACCCCATCCGCCACGTCAGTTCAGTGAACGCTTTTTAAAAATCCATTTGTAATTCCCATCCATTTGAACAGAACAGGCATGTCCCCTCTCCCACCTCCCAGAAAAACCAAATTTTGCAGGCCTTGAGATTCTTCAATCCTTCCTGGCAGCGTTACAATTTCGTTCCAAGTAACTTTATATGCATAAAACGTTATATGTATATGCCTATATAAAGAGAACGTGTGAGTATCGATATATAAATACAAATAAAGACATAAAGTGAAGGTATATGCCTAAAATGTTTGGGCTATGTAATGTAATATAATATAACAATATTTTAAATAACATTGTAAGTCAGCCCTTGGTTTGGAGAACTTTTTCTTTTGGACCACCACTCTCAGAATCCCCAGCCAGTGGATTCTGGGAGTTGTAGTCCCCAGGCGGCCCTCTCCCCAAGCGCCGGCTGCGCAGGGCTGCGGGCGCGGCGACAAAGGAGCGCTTTCTGCAGCAGCGGCGGTGGCGGCGCCACCTTCGCGCGTCCCGCCTCCCCGGGCAACCCTCCTCCCCGGCATTCTCCCAGCCGCTTTCTGAATGAGCTCAGCGCTACCAATGAGCGGTGGGCGGGCTCGGCGGGGCCCCGCCCACTTCCCCTTTTGCGTCACGGGAGAACTTTGCTGAGCTCCCGGGAGTTTGGCCGGAGCGCCGGCAGACGGGGAGCTGCGCCCGCGCGGAGAGGAGGCGGCGGCGGCGGCGGCGCGGCGGGTCCTCTTGTGGCGCCGAGAGCGAGCCGGCCAGAAAGAGAGAGAGGAGGCGGGCATGCCCGGCAGCCTGGACGGCCTTGCCCGACCCGTCCGCGTCCGCGCTGGGGGTGCCCTCTAAAGCCGGAGAGCCACGCCGCCGAGGGAAGCGCCCGGAGGGAAGCAGCCTTCCAAGCCGGTGGCCGAGCCGCCCTCCGCCCCGGTGCGCTCGGAGAGCCTGAGGTCGCGCCTCCCTCTCCCGGCCGCTTGCGCCCGCCCTCCAGCTCCATGAGCCGCCAGCTGGAGCCCCGCAGCCCCGCCGCCCTCCTGCACCCGCTGGGGGTCCGCGCCGCCGCCGCCGCCCCCCGTTGCCGGAGCGCCCCCGCCAAGCGCCTCCTCCTGCACGACGGCCCCGCCGCCGCCGCTACCGGGGCCGAGGACGCGCCCAGCGCCGCCAAGTGCGCCCGCCTGGCCGTCGAGTGCGCGGCGGCCGCGGCCCCCCAGGACTGCCTCAGCGCGCCCGGCTCGCCTTGCGCGCCCGTCCCGCCGGCCCCCGTCGGGAGCGGGGCGGCCTCGAGCCCCGGCGCCGGCACCGACCCGGCCCCCAGTCTCATCGCCGGCTACCTCTTGTTGCCTTTGCCCGACCGGGAGAACGTGTCCCGGGCGCTCGACATCAACACCGGCCGGGAGCTGCGCTGCAAGGTAAGCGCCGAGAGGGACGGGACGGGAAGGGGGGGGGGAGCGCCCGGTGCCTCTCTGCGATCCCGGGCTCATGTAAGCCGGCGAGGCTGGAACTGCAGGCGGCGCCCGCATTGCGCCTCGGAAGAGCAAGGGACCGCCGCAGAGCGCTCCCCGCTTACGCTCGTGAAGGAAGCTCCGTTTCGTCAAACTTCCCAGGAACTTCCACTGCCTGGTGTAAAAGCGCGTGGGAACGGGCGACCCGGAATGTCCCGGATTTCAAAGCGGCAGCCGAATCGGATGGCCCTGAGCGTCAGGGGTGTGCGCGCTCGCTCTGCGGCTTAACTAGCGCATGGATCGGGGCCCTTCGGGGCGGGGGGGCATTGGTGCTGGAGGAGGAGGAGGAGGGAGAGATTCGGAAGCAAAAGAGCTCGTCGGAAAGGAACTCTGGCCGCCGTGTCGTCTGAAAGCTCCCCCACTTTTTGATTCTTAAATGCAAGAGGCTGCAAAAAAAAAAAATCTTCCATGCGCTTACTTGGGGGGAGGCCCCGTTGAACTCCATCGGGGCTTCCTTCCGCGTAAACACGTGGGAAGATCGGGCTTCCGAGGGAAGAAGCTTATTTCGGTTTGGGATCGCGGCTCTTGCGTGCCGAGCGGGTTAGTTGCTAGAAAACAGCAGGGAAGGAAACACGCCGGGTGGTGGGTCGGCGCGTCTTATTAGGTTGTTGCGGTGATGCTGAGTGGGCAGAAATGGCAGGCCCTCGGTGGAAGTCGTGTTTCTTTGGCGGGCGCAGGAGAAGGGGAGCCCCTGGAAGAAACGGGGGTTGGATTTTCTGGGCTTTGCCTTTTTTTTCTGTTTGCTTTGAAAATTCCTCTGGAGACGTTCCCGGGTGACACGTTCCCGTTCCTCCGCTGCTACTGCTTTGCGCTCCCCTTCGGCAGAAGAGTAAAGGCAAAGCACGCAAACGTTGGCTGCGACTCCCGCAGCTTTCCGAGGTTTCCATGAGGGGGTCTTCAGCACACACACACACACGCACCCGCATCCTCCCTCTTCTCCTCGCCTCCCAAGGAGTGGGAAAAGACCGGGGTGGACTGCTGCCACCTGCTGACTTTCTCTTGACATATTTCTGAAACGTGGATCATTGGGCAAGCCCCTGGGGGAAAAAAACATACCAAAATACAGTTCTTTAAAATCGGTGGAAGCTTTTGAATTACCCAGATCCTTTCCTTTCCGGGGGGGGGGGGGGGGAAGCAACAAAGAGTCTTGTGCCACCGTCAAAACTTGCAGATTTAGCATAGCCCGTGGTTTGGTGCATTAGAGTCCACTTCATCAGAGGCATAGAATGCAATACCTGGCCATCAGTCATGTGTGTGCATAGCAGGAGATGTGGGACCAGAGCAAAGCTGTACATTGAAAAGGACTGTTGCTTTGTTTCCCTCTCCTAGAATGTGCTCAGATACTTGAAGACTCAAAATTGTATTCTGTAGACCTGGTGGAAGTGGAATGTAATCCACCAAAGGCCGGGCTAAAATAAATCTGTTTGCCTTTAAGGTGTCACAGGACTCTGCTGTTTTCCTAGAGCAGACTGGCATGCTCAAAAATTTTCAAGAGGAGCAGCTGAAAAGTGAGCTAGGGTGCAGGATCTGTGTGTTTCAGTTACACTTGTTTAGTTTCTGATGGGTCAGCAATCTGTCCTCCAGGTTTTCTATACTCCAACCTGCAGCCATTGGCAAGGCTTCCTGGGGATTATGGACATGGTAGTCCCAAACATCCTGTGAAGTCCAGTTTGCCAGCCCCTTGATAATGAGAGGATTGATAATGAGAGGATTGGCTTGTTGTGTGTCCAGTTTGGTAATTCCTTTGCTTTGTTTACTGGCTGCTTAGAGCAAATCCCTGTCAGACTTTCCAACTGTGGTCCTTGGGAGACAGGGCTATGAAGTTAAGTTCAGGCTTTCAAGCAGCCTCTCGTTTGCTGACAACTAATCTTCCCTTACCCTAAGGAGGGACAAACATTAAGAAAACTTCCTAGAGGGTATGATGTCGCAGGACTTTAATTTTGGAGGCTGCCATGGGACCAATAGGAGTACCCACTTGAAAATGAGCTAGAGAAGTTTCTAAAGGACCGGGAGACATGGACAGGCTGCTGTTTGCAGAGCAGTGTTGCTTTAAAGAGAGGCATTAAAGAAGACAGACTGCCAACAGAGCCGGTGAGACAGAGGAGGGGATGAGTGTAACATACAGAGTGTTTTCCTCTGTAGGGAGTGTTGCTGGGTTAAATGAATGGTGTGGCTTCCAGTCAGCTGTAGGATGTGAGTAACCTAGCTGAGCCTTGCAGGTCATTGGGGGAACATGACTGGTAACTCTTGCGAAACATTGGTGAATAAAACATGAGAGTCTTTAATCCTCTTCTTTCCTTGCTTAAATGGTTTGGCATGCGCGGAACTGAAATCACTGCTGGCTTGCTTACTTAACATTACCTTTGTCTGAATCACTGCAGACAACCTGGAAGGTGAAAATCCTTCAGTGTCTTTTAATAGTTCCCCCCCTCCCCGTCATCCTCACTCTCCCCTTCTTTCCGCTGCCATATCCGCCTTGAGATGTGCATAATCATAGAATCCTTGGTAATAACTGCACCATGGATGGGGAGTCTGTGTGTTTGCTATTGTAGCAGTCAGGGAGAGATGGCTTTCTCTCTGGGGAACCTCAAGGGCGGGACTACAGTTATCATCACTGCTGATGAGTGATGGGAGCTGTACTTCAGCACATTTAGAGGGCACTGCAGTGAGGAGGCTGCTACAGCATTAGCTACCTATGGATGTACCGGGAGCTCTTCTCGCTGAAATAGTTTTGAATGTAGAACCCGGCAGACATTTTAAGCAGATCAAGAAAAAATGAATTAGAATTGATGCTCATTCATTTGAACTGGCCTTAAATACAAACAGCTCAGCGGTTTAGGCATCTGGTTGCAGAGCCAGAGTTTGGGAATTAATTCTCTACTCTGCCTCCCTTGACAGGGGCTTTTGTCTGTAGGGTCCCTTCCAGCCCTGCAGTTCTAAGGTTACTACGTGTAACCAAATTGTGCACGGGGACTGCTATTGTTGCTTAGACTAACATCTGTTTCTGTAAGTAGTTGTTTGGAAGCTTTTGATCACAACGTGAGCATTGAAGGCCTTTCCTTTTGTTCTGAGTATCTAATATGTTAGGTAGACTGCCCCTCTATGTGGATGTTCTTTCCATGTGTTTTAGCTAGTTGTTGTCAATATATATTTCGCCTTTAGTGGCTGTGTATACCCATGCTTCCCAACCAGATGTTATTGGACTACAACTGTCAGAAATCCTGGTTAGCACCGTTAGTGGTGAAGGTTTCTGGGAGTTTTCAGTCCAAGAACATTTGCGTCCCAAGGTTGGGAGCCATTGTTACGTTCCATTGCCCCCAGTTGGAGGCGCATTGTATAGAAATCAAATCCATGGGATAGAAGGAAATAATATTTATTTCAGTAGGTGTCATTCAGTAAGTTGGAAGCTTTTTAAACATCTGTCTCTTTGACCCTTTAATACTTGTTGTTCGCTATAATTTTGCCACTGTCTCCAAGATCCAGGGTTTAATGAATAGCCACAGAGAGAGGAGAGAGTGAGCTATATAAACCTTAATTCTGATCCCCTCTTTCCTTCTGCTTGGTCCTGTTTTCAGGTCTTCCCTCTCAGACACTACCAGGACAAAATCCGGCCTTACATCCAGCTGCCGTCCCACAGAAACATCACCGGGATTGTAGAAGTGATTCTGGGAGAGACCAAGGCCTACGTCTTCTTTGACAAGGACTTTGGCGATATGCATTCCTACGTGAGGAGCTGCAAGCGTCTGCCGGAACAGGAGGCGGCCCGGCTCTTCAAGCAGATCGTTTCGGCCGTTGCTCATTGCCACCAGTCGGCTATTGTACTGGGGGATCTTAAACTCAGGAAGTTTGTGTTTTCTAATGAAGAAAGGTGAGTGGGAATTTGTGGTTGCTCTCTGTTCAGGGTCCTTTGGAAGACCTCTCTGAAACCCTGGAGATCTGCATTTGGATTAAAAATATGACGAGGGAATATGGGGTGCGTGAGATTTTTTTGGATTTTTTAAACTACAAATCCCATAATTCTCTCTTTTGAGTGTTCTGTCTGACAGACCCATCCCTCCAGGCATGTAAATGTGGCTCATGTGGAGAAGACTTCAGGGCTAAGCATGGGTTTAGTTCCACCTTAGATTCCTGTGCAGGAAGGAAGCTGCCCTCCCACTAGCTGGGAGCATCCTTTCTGATCAGGAACTAAGTCAGCATTGAGCCTCAAAGTCTTCCCAGCTAGACTGTTACTCCAGGGAAGCCATATTTACGTGTATGTATGAGGGAGTCTGTCAGATAGAATACCCAGAATGGAGAATTATGGGATTTGTAGTCCAAAAAAACCTTCCCCTGTCTCTATACTCTATTCCAAGTTCCATTAATAGTGACCATCCATTCTGTCTCGTTTCTGGTCTGGCTCATAGCCGATTGTTGCTGAGAAAGCTGTGAACCAGCACTGTGTATTAAATGTCAGTATTTGTCTCAATTATACCCTTTGTAATTAAATTGTAAACCGCCCAGAGAGTACTATGGGGACAGTATATAAGCAGCACATTTTGCTTTGCCTTTACAGGCTGTCTTTCTCCCATTGAGGGGGACTCGACACAGCTCAGTGTGAAAAAAATAAAATTAAAAACACAATAAATTATACATTAAACAAGTATACGGTTTAACTGTAATAATAATTAAAACAGACTTATTTCAGGTAAAGGCTCAGTTAAGAACCTTCCTGAAGAGATGGGTCTTCATCTGTTAGGAGACGGATGATAATTAGGAAGGGCTAACCTAACCTTTTGAAGAGAGCTTCCCATGATCTAGGAGCAGCCACAGAGAAGGCCCTCTCGTGTTCCCACCAAACATACCTGCAGTGGCGATAGAAGTAAGATAGTCGCCTCTGATGGTTTTAAGGACCGGAAAGGCTCATATGGGGAGACACCATCCTTCAGATAGATGTTTTTGAATTGTATTTCCAATCAACCTCCAGCATCGACTAGGCTGGCTAGAGTTGATGCGACTCTTGGCCAAAAATATCTGGACGGCCATTGTTGCTCACTCCTGATTTAGAAATAGCTAGTAGCAAAATATAAACTTGCATGCATTACCTGATTTTTGAAGCTAAGCTGGGTGTGCCAATTGGCCATTATATGGCCAGAAGACTGAGTGAATATTGAAAAAGAATCCTACCTGAAACATAGAAGGCCAGTGCTATTAGAGTTGACGATACTGGGCTAAATGGTTTAATGGTCTGATGCAGTGTAAGACAGCTTCCTGCATTCCAGTGTGAATTAGGTTTGCACGGTGTTTTGGTGTGCATGTGTGTGTTTATCTGCAGATGCTCTGCCTTGCCCAATCTCTCGTAGCCCTGTGCACATGCCAGAGCAAGTGACGTATTTGAACTTTGCATATGTCACAGTAATCCTTACAAACAGCCTCCTAGAATTACACTCTGAATGTGGTTCAAGGTACAGGTGGGGTTGCATGCTATCTTAATGGCTGGCCAAAGGTGGGAAATTTCCGGGTTCAAAACCCAGCTTCTCTCTTCTCTGCTACATTAGTTATGTTATATAAACATCTGTTCCACTTCTGGCTTGAATCCAGAGAGCTACTCCATTCAAGAATGCACTTGGCAGAGTGGGACTTCTTGAGCTGCAGAGGCAGACAGACACGCCCATGTTACCCTGCAGACTGCTTTTTTAAAACCCTGCTCAGTGTCCCACATCCCTCCCAGGTAGAGCAACTCAGTTGTGCTTTTCTCTTCGGAACTCACAGAGGCTGCAGAGAATTCCATTAATCTCTGTTATTTATTTATGCTTCCCACCCCCGGGAAATTGTGGAAGCTATTAAAAAGCCAGATGGACTTCCAGCCTTAGTGGATGGATCTTTAAGACACTTGCCGATCGCTTTCGCCCATTCCATCCTGCATAGGTTTAGAACATATTCAATCATATGTGAAGATGATGTGTTCCTTTTGCATTGTCACAAATCTATGAACTGGGCATTCCATGCCAAATCATGGTTTTCTAGTGAGTGTGCCAGTAATTGAATAAGATCTAATGGAGTCCTTGCAGATGATATATTTCCTCTCATGCCCATTTACAAACAGGTCCGGTATGAAATCAGTTTTCAGCTGACACATTTGCAAACAGATATGGAAGTTTGAAACCAAATAGCAATGAGAGTTAGATGCCCTGCCAGTATCTTATAGCTAGTCTCAGCTAGAGCCTAGCCACAGAATAATTGCTGAAGAGTAGCTGAGTGGTTATGTAACTGGAGTCGTGGGTTTACTCTCATTGGGACTAGCAATGAAGTATCACCTTCTGATTTATAATGGAGTCGCTCAGAAATTGCTGAGCCTCAGAGGCTGGAATCCAAAATGCTTCAACATGATTGAGGTGAAGATCCTGGTCATCTCTGGCTGCCCCACCCCCTCCTCAACATCAGCCACCTGGCTCGGAGGGAAGAAGGGACTTTAGAAGGGGTTTTTATTGTGATTATCAGTTGCCATCAGGTTACGTATGTAGAGACCCACAGTGGATCTGAGGGAACAGGAAGGGGGGAGGGCGTTGGAGGGGTCAGCCATTGAGGTGGTGCTGGGTAGGGGAAGGAGTGGCAGTGGAGGTAAAATATGCCCACGTAGGAGAAGAGATACCTTACCTCTATCCCCTCTTCTAGTCCTACCCTCAACCAGATGGTATCAGGTGACCATATCAGCAAACCCTCGAGCCACACAGTGCTGTTGATGAATGCCAGGTCAGTACAAAATAAGACTGCCCTCATCCATGATGTAATTCTGGATGAGGGTGCTGACCTGGTGTGCATTATTGAGACCTGGGTGGGAGAGGAGGGTGGTGTTCCCCTCTCCTAGCTGTGTCCGCCTGGGTACTCGGTCCAGCACCAGTGTTGCTCGGAGGGTCGGGGAGGGGGAGTTGCTATAGTCTATAGGAGTTCTATCTCCTTGACCAGGCTTCCTATCCCTTTGAGAGAAGGTCTTGAGGGCCTGTATTGTGTGTTGGGCTCGCGAGACAGGTTAGGGATTCTGTTGGTGTACCGCCCACCCTGCTGCGTACCAACAGTCTCCCTGCCTGAGCTGACGGAGGTAGTCTCGGACCTGGTGTTGAGGACTCCCAGGCTGTTGGTGCTGGGGGACCTCAACATTCACGCCGAAGCTCCCTTGACTGGGGCGGCTCAGGACTTCATGGCCAGCATGACAACCATGGGGCTGTCTCAATGTATCATCAGACCGACACATGAGAAAGGCCATACCTTGGACCTGGTTTTCTCAACGGGACTGGAAGATGGTAGTCTGGATGTGGAGGGGCTGGTTGTGACCCCATTGTCATGGTCAGACCACTTCCTGGTCAAGTTTAGTCTATTAGCTTCTTCTCCCCTCTGCAAGGGTGGGGGATCTATTAAGATGATCGCCCTTGGAGACTAATGGATCCAGATGGATTCCTGAATGCTCTGGGGGATTATCTGTCTGTTATGGTTGGCGCTCCTTTTGAAGCTCAGGTCATCCTATGGAACAGGGAGATGACCTGGGCGGTTGACACGATTGCGCCTAAGCGCACTCTCCCTGCACGCAGAGCCCAGACAGCTCCTTGGTATACATCTGAACTGCGGGCGATGAAGCGAGAGGGGAGATGGCTGGAGCGCAGGTGGAGGAAATCCCACTGGGAGTCTGATTGAACACAACTTAGAGCCCATTATCTGGCCTATTTTGTGGCAATACGACTGGCGAACCTCCCTTATTTGGGCAAGGTGTTGGAGCGGGTTGTGGCCGGGCAACTCCAGGCGCTGCTGGATGAAACGGATTTTCTGGATCCATTTCAATTGGGTTTCAGGCCGGGTTTTGGTATGGAGACTACCTTGGTCGCCCTGTACGATGACCTTTGCAGGTACTCCTGGACCTCTCAGCGGCTTTCGACACCATCAACGATGGTGTCCTTCTGGATAGGCTGGCTGGGTTGGGAGTTGGAAGCACCGCATTACATTTCGGTGCCAGGTCAAAAACTTCCTGTTCCAGAAGGCTTTTAATTTAAATAATATCAACTGTGGGTCCTGATGGCAACTTTCAGAGTATATATTTTAATTGTATTTTAATTGTTTTATCTTTTTTACTGTATTTAAATTGCTGTAAGCCGCCCAGAGACCTTTGGGTAGTTAAATAAATAAATAAATCAGCCAGCTGAGCTACAGGAACACTGGCCTGACTGGTCCTGCATGGTTTCATTCTCATTTAGATTATAGGTGTTACATGTTAGGTGGATAAACAAAAAGCTTAGTGTACTTTTTAAGTATCACATATTGAAATAATTATATTTGGAAGTAGGCTTTGTGTGATGATTGTGTGGCAATGGGAGGTTGAGAGATAAGAAGATATAATAGCCAGTGCAAAGTCTGTGTATCGGATGCAGCCAGGATGGTGATGGAACAGAGCCTAAAGAGTTTATGACCTGCAATTAAAACTTTGCAAACAAGTGTATGCACCTATCATTCGTCACTTATGGGTTGCAATTGGCCAGGAAGCCAAAACCAGCCTTAAAGAACCACATTATATCAAGTTATGCTTGATTAGGTAGGTTGCTTTCAGTTGTGTCTGATATAATGCTGACTCCTTTGGAACCTTGAGTAGCCATTTGGAGCAACCCGTAACTCTAATATGGGTCGTATTCAGCCTGAAGGCTGTTACTGGTCCTGCATTGCCCTTCAAAGAGCTTTTATCTCTGTGTGTGCAGAATTAATTGTATCTGACTGACCTGTGTTAGATCCAAGAGTGTTGGGAAATGGCCCACTGCCAGCACTTGAAAGTTGCCTTTTCCCTGGATTGGGCATCCATAGGATTGATGTGGCTTGCCTAGGTCCATGTGCAAGCAGAAGTAGGGATGTACAATTAAAGATGAGAGAGGCATGAAATATTAGAGAAACTGAGTTTGTGTGTCTGTGTCTGTCTGTATAATTAGAGGCTCAGAGAAGGAAGATAGCAAAGTGTTAGGTCAGATTTTGCAAAACCCGCTCCTTGAAGATAACTGTAGTTAGGTCACATGTGGGCAGCACCAAATAGGTGTGAAAATGCAGCTCTGTGGGAGTTCTGCTTTTGACATCAGCAGAAACAATTTCACACTCCAGTGCTGCAATCCATGCATTACTTTGAAGTGACGCCACAGTTACTGGCTGATCATAAGGAGGACATACAATGCAGACTTGAGCTTCAGTTCTGGTGTGTTGGGTTTAAAATAAATAAATACATCCCTGTAATGTTGAACCTGCAGTGGTTTCGTTTTATTATAAGATAGGAAATGTGACTTTGTGGCCTTGATTGTTCTGGGTTGCGCCCCACAAGCCACTTCCTCTCTGCTTGAGATTCTTGATTCTCTGATCTACTTGTGGGTCTGCACATTGGCTTCAAGCAGAATGGAGAGTCCATTGAATGCTGAAGTTTCAAATCAGTCAATCAGACTTAGAATTGCAAAGCCAGAAGGGACTTTATGGATTATTGTGTCCAGCTCCTGTCAAGGAGGCACAGTGGGGGAATTGAACTCCCAACCTCTGGCTCCACAGCCAGAGACGTAAACCCACTGAGCTGTCCAGCAGTTAGGTCATCCTTGTAGAGATGAAGGAGGCCTCTTTCCTAAGGCAAGTTGGTTCAAATACCTCCTTATTGTATTTCACTCACCCATGACTGTCCTGGTTCAGATCCCACCTATAGCCCATGCCGTGTGCTTTTATCTTTTCCACCTTGATTGCAAGCTTCTTAATTGAAGTGATGGGGGGGGGGCATATTACTGAGGAGGGCCTGAAGAGGGCAGCTCTGTGTTGTGGGCTCCCTATCAGGTTTTGGCTAATAATAGTTTAGAGCAAGATTCTTGGCTGGTTGCTGTGTGGGTCTCACCCAACAAAAGAAGGTGCGAAGGCTTAAGAAATGATGAATTTGTACAGCTCCTCACTAATAGGTCTCACTTACTGAGGATATGGAACTGCTGATGGAAAAACTTCAAGATGTGCTTGTGCATAAAATAGGTTTATTTTAATTTTTTTTATTTTTGCTTTTAATGTAATAAATTGCACAGTGGCAAATGCACATTTCCTCCTTTGACAAAGTTGTCCCTCCAGACACACAATTCTTTCCATCCTGTCTGTCTGAGAGATTAGAGATGCCAACAAAAACTGCCCCAATCTCACAATTGACTGATTATGAAACAGGAAAGAGGCTGATTTGCCAAATGTGGACTGAGGCCACTTTGTTTTAGAATATTTCCTCTTAAAGTGAGCACTCCTTCTAGAGCTCTCCCTCTATGGAGGGAGCTGGGTTTTTTCCCTCATGTTAATTGTACCGCCTAGCTTCCCCCTAAGCAGAAGAAAAGGCCGGGCTTAACAAGGTGTGTAAGAGAATAGATACGGCGATGCAGTCACATAAGGACAGGTTCCCTTCTTTAAGACCAAAAACAATCATAATACTAGGGAGAAGCAGAGGGCTTAGGTAATGGGCAGAGATGCTGAGTTGACGCCATGGGATATTTGCCCCGGAAAATGAGTATGCCAGTGGGGCACACCACAGACTGAGCCCATCTCTTGTGCAAATATATGGTGGTTGTTGTTCTTTAGTCGTTAAGTCGTGTCCGACTCTTCGTGACCCCATGGACCAGAGCACGCCAGGCCCTCCTGTCTTCCACTGCCTCCCGGAGTTGGGTCAAATTCATATTGGTCGCTTCAGTGACACTGTCCAACCATCTCATCCTATGTCATCCCCTTCTCCTCTTGCCTTCACTCTTTCCCAACATCAGAGTCTTTTCCAGGGAGTCTCCTCTTCTCATAAGATGGCCAAAGTATTGGTGCCTCAGCTTCAGGATCTGTCCTTCCAGTGAGCACTCAGGGTTGATTTTTTCTTCAGAATGGATAGGTTTGTTCTCCTTGCAGTCCAGGGGACCCTCAATAGTCTCCTCCAGCAGCACAATTCAAAAGCATCAATTCTTCAGCGGTCAGCCTTCTTTATGCTCCAGCTCTCACTTCTCTCTCAAATATATGGTACAGTATGGTTAAAAAACAAACCTTCTGTTCTTCCACAGGCAAGATGTTCAAGGTGAGCCCCCACTGAAATTAACAGTGGTGAGAACTGCAGATTAGCTCCAGGGACGGGAATGGCTACACACTTCATACAGCACCTTTTCCACCAAGTGTGCCCTCAACTCTGTGCTTTCTTAGGATCTGTTCAAGTATTCAGCTCCCAAGATCCCAGGTGCTCAGTAATCTAGCGATGGGCATGCATGTGCAAATGAGTTGCACAGGGTCAGAAAGAGGCAAAGCTGGAGCCCAGAGTCACATAATTGGGACCTCTTCTGCTCCTTCTCTTCCCTTCCCCACCAGCACATTCTGTGGCTAATATAGCAGAAGGGACAGGCTGACCTATTAAAAACAATAACTGTCTTTCTTTCAAGGGACGTAATTATCTGGCTGCCTTTGATAAGCTGCTGAAATAGCAGCTCCCAGCCGCTCCTTTGGAAACTTTGCATGGCACACACGGCTGATCTCAGTTGCATTGCATGTGGTAACCAGAGGGTTAACCAGTCCTTAGCCTTCCAAGCAGAAGCGCACAGTTCGGATGCCCCACCAGCCAGTCGGAGGGCGGGGAGGGTTGAGTCATATTTTCCATTTGCAGAGCAAATGGTGGCGGTAAGGTGGAGGGGGCGGGGAGGGAGACTGCTCTAGCTTTAGGACAGGAAGGTCGCCCTGAGGACAGCGAGCAATCGATGCATTTCACAAGCTGACAGAGCGAGAAAGGTGTCAGGCAGAGCAGGCTGCGACAAGGGAGCCTGTAACGGGCTAGCATTTGAAACAACGACAACTCCAAACCAAAGCAATAACAACTCAGCAGCGTAAAGCTCTCAGAATAGGATGTTTGCATAAAAAGCATGCCACCGCCAAGGAGAGTTTGTATATGTGTGTATCTGTGGAAGAATGTGTATCTTAACTAGAGTTAACACTGTTCCAAGAACAAAAGGGATGTGGGTTTTGGCTGCACTCCACGAAGCAGTTAAGGCTTGACGTCACTGGAACAGAATTGGCCTCGATCCAAAGATCTCTGCCTTGTGAATTGGGCTTTCTCTGAAGTCTCGGGAGGCACTTCTTGTCTGCCTGCGTGCGGGCTTGGGTACTGCCTGCTTGTTGGCTGACAGTCCACTGCATGTGTGAATGGGATCCAGGGCGGACAGGGGGCGGGGGGGGGGAGGGAAAGTGTGTTCAAGAAACCTCCCATATATTTGTGAGATTGTGATCCAAGCTGTGTGTGTTCAGAGATCGAGAAGGTTACTTTATGGATAACATTTCCCAGTGCTGTCTCATCGATTTGAGAAGAGTGCATGTTTTTTTTTGGGGGGGGGGGGTAACGTGCCAACCCGTGGCCACAGGTACATCACTTGATCTCTTGTTCCTTGATGACTCTGATCTTGGTGTGCGTGAGCTGTCTTGATTAAAGGTCCATGTGCTTCACTTGTCATCCAGTGGGTGATAACGAAAGTTCCATCTGTGGTATGAGATGTCTCACTTACAATGCAAGTCACTTCTCTATAGTCGGCGAGTGATTAAGCGGGCCTCAGCCACACAAAAGCTCTATGCTGTGATACATATTTTGATCTTTTAAGGCAGTAGATCTCAACCTTTGGCCTTGCAGAGGTTTTAGACTTTAAATCTTGAAACCCATGACCATTGGTCCTGCTGGCTCCTGTGAGTTGAAATCTATAACATCTGGAGGACCAGAGTTTTACAACTACTGCTTGTAAGGGGATCACCGTCCTCTTTGGTGTTTTTACACATATCTGTGGCCCAAGTCCTCTTGTGTCGCTACACAAGTGGCCTAACACTTGGAGGCAAATTTGCCCTAGTTGAGAAGTCACTCTTAGACATTATCAGTTGCACACAGAATCACCCAGTGTTGTATGCAACAGATAATATCTGTGGTCATTTCATTGCTTGAGGCAGGTTGCCTCCAAAACTTGCACTGTTTGTGTTACGCTGCCTTAACTCGTCAAGAGGATTTGGGCCTGTATGTCTTTTGGTGATGCTCTTATATTAGTTTTACTCATATGCCGCATTTCTTCAGACCCTGAGTCCATCTACCAGAGTATTGTCAACTGTGACAGGGATTCAGACAGGGTTCTTTCCTTGCTCTCTCTTGAAAATGTGGGGATTGAACCTGCAGTCTTCTGCATGCAAGGCATGTGCTCTGCCAGTGAAGCAGAATCCTGCAGCTTCTGTAACAGCAGAGAAAAACCTTTGACCAGTGTTTTCAATTTCCTTACAGACTGTTCTTTCATTTGTGTTACTGTGACTTGGGAGAGGGATTGGCCACGGAAAATGATTTTTGTTGAACTGAGACTTTGTGTGGCCACGTGACTGATGTGTTGGCTTCTTCTCTTCCTCAGGACACAGCTGAGGCTAGAAAGCTTGGAAGATACTCATATCATCAAAGGAGAGGATGATGCATTGTCGGACAAGCATGGCTGCCCAGCTTACGTCAGCCCAGAAATCCTAAACACCACAGGGACTTATTCTGGAAAGTCAGCAGACGTTTGGAGCTTAGGCGTCATGCTGTACACTCTCCTTGTCGGGCGCTACCCTTTCCATGACTCAAACCCTACGGCCCTCTTTTCTAAAATCCGACGCGGACAGTTCTGTATCCCCGACCATGTCTCTCCCAAAGCCCGGTGCCTCATCCGTAGCCTGCTCCGACGAGAACCCTCCGAAAGACTAGCTGCTCCAGAAATTTTGCTCCATCCCTGGTTTGATGCGGTTTTGGAATGTGGATACGCCGACCAAGACACAAGAGCTTTTGATCAGGTGGTTCCAGAGAAGTTGGGAGAGGATGACGACATCAGCTCCTTCTTTTGCTAGCTCTGATACTTTTTGGCCTTGGGACAAGAGATTACACACTTGCACACATTCTTTAAGTTTTTCTGTTTGGTATTCATTTTCTGTGTTATGAATGCATAGCGTTCCAGAATCCTGCAGTGCTTACGACAGGGACAGTGATCATAAGCACGGTTAATTCATGAGTAGATTCCCATCTGTCTCTCCCATCTCCAAGGAGAATTGCCAAACCCTTACTCCCACCTCCACATTGCAGTTTGTAGGCTGCTTAAATCCAAGGAATTTCCCCTTAAACTTCAGGGGAGCGCTCTAGGACAGCTATCTGGAGCTAATGGCTCTGGCTGTTTCTCTTTAAATCTGTGACACCTGAACTGTAATTTTTTTTAAAAAAGGGGGTGGGGTGGGGAGAGAAGATGCCTACTTGAGGACTCCAGTAGATCAGAAAAGCTGGTCTGGAATAAGCAATCTGAGGACTACAACCCAAATGGATTTCCTTTTCTTCAGCAAAACAACTTGGAGTTTCTTGGCTCTGTGTTGTGTACATTATGATCCGCGTGGTCTTGTTGTGCTCTCCAGTTTATGCTGTTAGAGCCAGCTTCAAAGGAGCCAGCTGAATTCTCCTGTCTCTGTCATACACCATAAAAGTGACAAGACCCTGGGCTGGCCTTTGGTTACCGAATCTGCTTGTGAGTGATATAAGAAGGGGGAGAATGACAGGCAGAGCTCTACCAATGGTAGGTGGGGCATGCGACATTTGCAGCGTAGAAATTAACAAGACAGACCCCCAGTGCTCAATAGCTTAATCTTCTCTGTCTCTTCTGCAGCTCAAGTCAAGCATTTTCAGGCGCAGGATTCTTAGAACTGATCATGGTGTCTTTTTCTTGCATCTTAAGTGAGATACAAGAGGAGGAGGCACTGTGTGCGCATGGAAAGTTGTAGAGCCAGTCCCTGCTATTCCTGGTGCAAATTATCCTGGGTAGCACATTGCTCCCCCTGGAGACCTGCTGGGCAAGGTGGACCAATCATCTTAATTCATATTGCAGGAGCATGGTCTGTTCGGTGCTAGAAGCAAATCTCTCTAGGTGCAGGTTTACAGCTCCTGTCTTGCTTTGGTGCAGAACGTTGCCTAAACCTTTGAGCATTACCTTTTGATCAGAGCTTGGAAAAGTTTAAGTTGTTTGGATGATAGCTGCCAGGATTCCCTCGGTGAGGGTGGCCGTCCACCTTGCTGACTGGGGTATTCTAGGAATCGCTGTTCAAATTTTCCCCCAAGCTCTGTTTTCAAAGTATGACTTTTAGATATAGCTCCTCTCTGGCAAGTGATCCAACCACCTTGTTTCCTGGACATGCCCAGCTCTCTTGCATTCATGGAGCGGTGTGCTATTTCTTGGAAATTCACATTGTGTATCTGAATACCAAAACACATCAGCCCCGGGGTGTGGCTGCTTAACGGGAAAGGCAAAGATAAGCCCTATCTTGTTACATACATTGAAATGGGGTTGGCTTTCTTTGTATGGGTTTTGCGCTTTTAAGTCCTTGACATCACTCTTTTGAAAAGCCTCAGAAAGGGTAGTGTATTTTTTGTTTGTTTGGGGAAAACAGGATTCAGCAGCATGCCCGCTGCCCTATTTAGGTGTAAGCCAAAAGAATGTTGCCAGCGTTTTCCTTTTTTTGCATCAACAGCTAGCCCGTTTGATAAATCACAAAACAATGCCTACATGTTCCTCTTGGCTGTTCCAGTGTCATCTGCTGCTGGACGTTTTCTCCCCACCCACCCCCCTTTTATATTTTCCTACATCTATCTGGGCTGGGTTGAACTCTCTTGTTTCAAATTTACACCGGGTACTTTGTACATCTGAATTAAGCATAAGCTTTCTGGATGTGCTAATGAACTTCTTTCTCGTGGATAGGACTGCTCCAGATTGCAGGGGTTGTGGGGAGAAAGGAAAGAAATTAGTTTCTTGAATAATGGCTCCTACAATGTCTCATGGCCAGGAGATTTTGGAACTGCTATAAGGCAAAGTCTCCCAACGCTGTTCATTAAATAAGCACTTGCCTCTGTTGAGTTTAGAATTCATCTAGGCTACCAGAAGGAAGCACTTGGTAATTGGAAGATAGTGGCTATTCCTCCTCTCACACACCCCTTTCTGATCATACGTTTATGTGCCACAGATCAACGTAGGTGTATGATAGGCCGGCAACAGGTCTTGCTGGCAAGTATTTTGTGGGCTTGCTCACAAAGCTGAATTTGGGTGTCAAAGAAAGCCCCAGTTTATTGTATTCTCGAAGGCTTTCACAGCCGGGATCTGATGGTTGTTGTGGGTTTTTTGGGCTCTGAAAAACCCACAACAACCATCAAAGCCCCAGTTCTTCTAAAAAGCACTTGTATACCATTTGAAAAAGTATTTTGGTCAGGAGGGTGGGCGTGCCCCATCGCCCTCAGATAGCAGGGTCTTGCTGTTGCAAAGAACGTTGGGAAGGGTATTTCTGCTAAGCTGCCGGATATGCTAAGGAGCCTTCTGGGACCTCAAGGCCCTGAACTCCTTGTAGGAGAAAGCTCATTCAATGCAATTCATTTACACCTGTTTCAACCTGGTCTTAAATTTCGGACCACTTCTGTTATTTAAGAATCCTGCCATTTTAAGGCTTATCTCTATCAAAAGGGTGGCGCTGCTGTACTCTTGAGAGTGCTTCATATGCCCCACATGCTGCGCAACTTCCCTTGTGATGTCTTGCCATTTGAGGTTATTTTATTTTTTTAAAATGGCCGCCGTGTGTCTCATAATAACCCAATGCGTCAAAGAGCCGTTTAATGTGAATTATGGCTGGCAATACTAACTTGATACAATCACGAATTAGAGGTGAAACTTTATTTTTTTTGACCTTGATTGCACAAAAGCTCTCATGATTGCTTTAATATATTTGTATCTGTGATACAGTATTTTTTTTTTTTAAAGACCTGCCTATGAATCTGTATATATTGGTAGGTGGAAAACTGATAACACTATGTTGGACATTTGTAAATATGTACATATTTGACAGTGGACATGATGAAGGTGTAAAATTCCTGTACAAAAGGTTTAATAAATCTGGTTTCATAACAAAGGATCATGTTTGTTCTTGATTTGAGTCTAACAAGGATTCTCTGGAGCGAACCAGTTGGAGATACAACAACAGGCTGTGGATATAGTGATGCTACTTACAAATCTCTGTCCCTCCAAGACCACAAATTAGCATAAGTAGGATATTCTCATTTATATAATAATCTTAGAACTGCAGAGCTGGAAGGGACCCTGTGGATCATTGAGTTCAGCTCCTGTGAAGGAGGCACAGTGGGGAATCGAATTTCTGACCGCTCACTCTACAGCCAGATACCTAAACCACAGAGTACCTAGCAGTTCTACAATTTAAATAGGATTAAGGTACATTTCAAGGGACGTGGCGCTGCGGGTTAAACCGCTAAAGCCTTTGTGCTGCAAGGTCAGAAGACCTGCAGTTGTAAGATCGAATCCACGTGACGCAGTGAGCCTCTGTCGCTTGTCCCAGCTCCAGCCAACCTAGCAGTTCGAAAGCATACAAAATACAAAAATGCAAGTAGATAAATAGGTACCACCTCGGTGGGAAGGTAAAGGGCATTATGTGCCTAGTCACGCTGGCCATGTGACCACGGAGAATTGTCTGCGGACAAATGCTTGCTCTGTGAGTTGGAAACGGAGATGAGCACCACCGCCTAGAGTCGGACACGACTGCACAAAATTGTCAAGGGGAACCTTTACCTTTACCTAAGGTACATTTCACATCAGTGGGAAAGATTGTGAGCAAGTGACCTGTGTTCCTAGGTAGACTGCTGCCCAGAGTGGCTGCACAACGCCTCCATCTCTGATATCCACCTGCTCATTCTTTAAGTCAAACAGAGGAGATATCTCTGTAAAAGATGGCATCTGCCACCCTCTTTGGAAACATTCAGCCCCCTGGTTTTCTGGCAGAACAATGAACTTAAATAAAATGCAAGGAACAGAAAGAGATGCTGCCTCCTTTTCAACACCCCTTTCACTTTTTTGGTGTGATCAGAAGATTATGCAATCTTCAGATTCTGGTCCAATCGCTCCCCTGTTTGCCATCCCTTAATAGAAATGCATTTGTATTCACAAAATTTCGGACAGGGTAGGCTTGAAGAATGACCGTTCCAGAATCCTTATGCTTTCATCATTTTATCTATGCATTAAAGCACTCTGGAATTCTTGGCCAGTGTTCAACTACAGTGGACAACACTGACTCAATTGGGTCTGTGTAAGTGCCGGCCTATCATTCAGCTATTGATTCAAAGAATCTGCTCTCTGATTGAGGCTAGCAATAGAATGTTGTTTTGATTGTGGGATAGTTGGTATAACCAAATATTATTTTTAAGTTGAGAAACTTCCCTACTCTGAAGATACATGTGATTAAAACAGATCACACAGGCAATGAGCCAAGCTTAATTTCTCACCATCAAGAGGCTTGAGTTTTATTGGCCTACCTGTTATTTAAAAAAAAATAAATCTGAAGACTATCTTGTAGGAAGCAGTAGGAAAATACAGGCATCATTGATCTGTTTCATTTTGGTTTTTAAGGACATCATACCTTTCTCATAAATTACTCTTACCATTCAGTAGCATGTGAGGCTTTGCTCTAAGGCAGGGGTGTCCAACCTTTCACCTTCCCTGGGCCACATTAGAAGATGAAAATTTGGTTTGGGTCACACATACATTTGGTTTGGGCCGCATGGGGGGGCAGCCCTAGCCATCCTCCGCAGCCCTGCTCCAAGCGTGCTTACCGGCAGCTGCGATCTCAGACAGCAGAGGCTGCCAGCTTCGACTCCGGCGGGTTTATGGGGCCGGGAGGGGGTCCACTTATTGACGGGGATGGCGCAATGCAGTCACGCAGCCCCCCTGTCCCCTCCCCTCCCACTCCTTCTTTCCTTCCCTCTCCCCCCCTCTACTGTTGTGACATGCCCCGGCCACATTCCGGCCGCAAGCGCCGGCAGTGTAACCTGAAACTTTGGAATTTCTTTAAAAATAAAAAATTGCACTGGGCCGCATTATGAGCTGACCTGGGCCGCATGCGGCACTCGGGCCGCAGGTTGGACAAGCCTACTCTAAAGTAACAGCATCAAAAAGAGGACAATGGTTTGCATACAATTGCTAATTTATATGTAGAGTTGAAACATGAGAAATGTTTTTATAATTGAAACAGAATTACAGTACAATGGATCTTATCTGAGTGGGCAGGCAGCCTGCCTATGTACCTATGGAGTTGGGTGCTAATCTCAGGGCCCTTGATTTTCCTTGGGTTCTTGATCTTTAAACTATATCTGGGCCTGGCATTGCTTCAACTAAATAAGGACTATTCTCTTGTTTGCCTCCCATTGACCCTGCCCGAACAGCTGAAAAGTGTGTACATTCATTTCTTTGAGGATAGGTTATCTAGCTTTATTTTCCTAGGGTTTATTCCAAAGTTCTTCTGTTCTGTTAATGCTGGTGCAGGGGATCTGAAAGGAAAAAAAGAGAGAGGCTACTTTCAAAGAGCAAAACCCCCCAAACATTTTGATTTAGAAAAGCAGAAATTAACATGATGTGTTTCTCTCTGTTGAGCTGTTCCTCAATATCTTAAAAAAAACCATACCATGAACAACATATAAAGAATTGTAAACATTACTTTTTTTTTCAATTTTGTAAGGACAGACAATGCATAAGTTTCTCTGACTGGTAATCCCTTCATCACCATCAACACCTGCATAGCACAAGAGTTATTTATACAGCTGTCTTAGAATTCTTTTAATTTGATTGAAGGGTACTGTTTAGGTGATCTAAACACTGTGCTGTCCTCTGAAGATGCCGGCCACAGAGACCGGCGAAACGTTAGGAAGAACAACCTTCAGAACACGGCCAAAGAGCCCGAAAAACCCACAACAACCAATGAAATATTACTTTCCCCTTTCCAGCTCCACCCTGGTTCCACTGCGCTCAAGTGAACCTTGAGAAACACCGCTGCAAAATTCAAAATACCTAATTCTGAGAGAAGCTGTCTTACCTGTTTACTTTTGTGGAACTGCTTCTGGGAAGAAAAAGGTTACAGAGTGGTATGTGTGAAGGGAGGAAATCCCGTTCTGACTTCACTTCCCAGAATCTCTCAGGAGAACGAGAGGATCCTGGGACTTTTAATTCAAGATACAGTAACTTCCCTAAATTCTGAAAAGGCATGGTGTTAGCTGATCAAAACTACTGACAGCTGTTTCACCTTAATTGCACCTCCCTTTGCTATTCTGAGGGTGTCAACCACACAGAGCGAGCGAATATAGTTTCCATGAACTTAGTAGAGTGGATGTCCAGCGCCATTCCATCTCAAGTTACTTCCCTGAAGTTATCTTGGCGGGTGTCATATACACAGTCAAATCATCTAGGTAGCCTGATTATATTACCTACACCCCAGCATGAGTTATGCTTCGGAAAGGTTATTAACATTGCACAAGCTTTGTGTTTTTCAATAAACATAGGTACCCAGCCCAGTGAGATTCCAGACCCACGTAAAACAATGTTTACTCGTTAACTGCCCAATGTCAGGCCCTTCCTCAAAGAACTGTGTGGACTGTATTCTTGTGGAGCCAAGGAACTTTCTGTAATAGAGATCTCCACCATGCTCCTTAAAGAATGAGAGCTTCTAGTCTGGGCCTTTGAGGGCGAAAGGAAGGATTTGAAATACACCTAGGGCTGAGGTATTTGTATTTCCAGGAGTGAAGCTGAGGTTCAGACAAGTTCAACTCCCTGCAACCAGTTGAAATGCAGCTGAATGCTGATTTAGAATCCATTGTTCATCACTTCCTCATGCCCACTGTCGAAGAAGCCTAGTTGTCATTTAGTCGTTATGTCGTGTCCAATTCTTCGTGACCCCATGGACCAGAGCATACCAGGCCCTCCTGTCTTCCACTGCCTCCCGGAGTTGGGTCAGATTCATGTTGGTTGCTTTGATGACCCTGTCCAACCATCTTATCCTCTGTCGCCCCCTTCTCCTCTTGCCTTCACACTTTCCCAACATCAGGGTCTTTTCCAGGGAGTCTTCTGTTCTCATGAGATGGCCAAATTATTGGAGCCTCAGATTCAGGATCTGTTCTTCCAGTGAGCACTCAGGGTTGATTTCCTTCAAAATGGATAGGTTTGCTCTCCTTGCAGTCCAGGGGACTCTCAAGAGTCTCCTCCAGCACCACAATTCAAAAGCATGAATTCTTTGCTGGTCAGCCTTCTTTATGGTCCAGCTCTCACTTCCATACATCGCTAGAATGCTATAAATGAGTGGCTCTGTTTGTAATCTTACAGAGGTTTTGTGGAGCTACCCACTTCAAGTACAACACCAAGCTAGTTTCCTACTTTCTGCACAATAATGAACATTCTTTAAATTTGAATTTACATGCTTTAGGTCTGACATTCAAAACACAGTATTTGAATTTTGGCCTGTATTTGAATAACAGATTCTGGCATCAAAAACAAATTGCTCAGGCTTTGATCACTAGAATCGAACATTCACCCAATATCTGGGATTAAAACTGACAAATGTCCTACCTGACCTGCCTCACTATTTCAAGATTCCAGTTACATTTTCAGGAGTCTACAGAGAATAAAGTAAAAACTGGATTAGTCATCTTGTGTGGTTCAGGTATAAATTCTCACTTTCCTAAACCAAGTTAAAGACACTTTACCTCTTGCTTTTCTACACTCCTCTCACAAACACAACTTTGTACACAGAACTCCAAAGGGAACTTTGTTCCGGGGGGGTGTATGAGCACACTTCTGGAATACTGTATTCCAAGGCCTTCTCTAAATTCCCAGCTTTAATTTGCTTTAAGGAAGAAAAAAAAGAGCACAAAATCCCTCCATCTCATTTATATGTGGTGCTAAAATCAAAGACATGCTTGCAACATTCTGTTGGTCACACACACACACACACACACACACACACACACACACACCCACACACCCACACCCACACACCTCTTCCCAAATGAGAAAAAAAATCATTCAATTTAAAGTGAAAAGTAATAATTGAAGCTGAACACCCCAAAGCGTGGAATTTTGGATTACAGATCAACCTCCCTCTTTTTATTCAAAAGATGATCACACTGATGTGCCCTTCTTGTACCTTAACTTCCACCCCACATAAACACAAGAGCTAAGGTCCGCCATTTGATACCTTAAACAGAAAATAAGACTCTGTTAATCCAGGACTAAGCCCATTAAACACAATAAAATGTTCTTTCTTCCAGATAAAGACCAATTGTATTTGGTGAAGACAGCAAACCGAATCTTCTTTGCTATATCTGCTCACTCAGTGGCTCATTAAATGAGCAGACAGAACTTCCCAGAGAATGTGCAAGGAGATATTTGATACCCTCTTGTGCATTCGTAAGGCTGATTTATTTAAAAGGGACACTCTAGAGTGCACAGCTGCAAGCCAGAGATTGCATAGAGTGCTATCCCTGCAGGATATAATACGTACTCCAAACAGGATTCTGACTTGTATCACTGTGTACTACAAATTTGATTGTAGATTTGACAGGAACAAGTTTTGTTTCACTTGAGCTCTTCCATATCATATGATGATGTGCTTTAGAGAGAGTAGAGTAGTAAGTTGCAGTATTGATTGGGGATGGACATAAATATACAAGCATGATAGATCAATATCCCCATGTTTGGAGAAACAGGAAATGATCTGTGGTCTAAATTTCCTTACTTGTGGGGTACAGCTTCAGCTGTCATTTTTTTTGGCTCTAAAGTGATGGATTCTTTTTCCCTTTGGGGAATTTTTCTTTCTTTCTTTTTTCAAAAGGTAGGAACGCAGAGACATCAATGCTGAGAAAAGAGAACTTATTTTTATTAAACATTTTAATTCAAGAGAGAGTAAAATATTTATATATTACAAGCCGTTTTATAAAACAAACAATATGTCTTGCACGTGCCACTCCCAGAAAGGAAAATTATGGAATTTGTGGTCCAAAAAATATGAAATGCATTTCTTAGATAGATAGATAGATAGATAGATAGATAGATAGATAGATAGATAGATAGATAGATAGATAGATAGATAGATAGATAGATAGATAGATAGATAGATAGATAGATAGATAGATAGATAGACAGACAGACAGACAGACAGACAGACAGACAGACAGATAGATACTGTAGACAGACAGACAGACAGACAGACAGACAGACAGACAGACAGACAGATAGATAGATAGACAGACAGATAGACAGACAGACAGACAGACAGATAGATAGATAGACAGACAGACAGACAGACAGACAGACAGATAGATAGATACTGTAGACAGACAGACAGACAGACAGACAGACAGACAGACAGATAGATAGACAGACAGATAGATAGACAGATAGATAGATAGATAGATAGATAGATAGATAGATAGATAGATAGATAGATAGATAGATAGATAGATAGATAGATAGATAGATAGATAGATAGATAGATAGATAGATAGATAGATAGATAGATGTTGCTGTTATGTGTTGTCAAGTCAGAACCAACTTATAGGGGCCCTAATAGGGCTTTTTAAGGAGTAGTTTTCACCAGTTTCACAGTGAGCTTCTATGGCTAAGCAGGAATTTGAACCCTGGACTCCTAAATCCTAATCTATCACTTTATTTACTACAGCACACGGAGTATCCCAGAAATATATAGATATAGATACTGTATGGAATATGTTGTTCATGCATTTCAAACTTGGCTAATATTGATTTCAGAGCTATGCTTTAATTCCAGATTGTATTTGTATCAGCGAGTACATCATTGCTCACCCGGCAGCTGAGGATGATTATGCCATCATTTGTGTCCATGTCTTTCACACCTACCTGGTGAAACATACTGGGCATTAGGGCGGACTAGCGACATGCTTAAAGCTAGACCTCAGGACCCTGAAAATTCCACTTCACCATTTTCTTGGCGAAAAGCCATGGTGTTTTGCAGAGTTGGAGGCCTTTCCTTCCTGGACTACAACTGGCTGTGGGATTCTGAGAGTTGTTGTACAAAAATAAATAAATAAATAAAATTAAAATTAAAAATTTTAAATGTCCATATTTTGATATTTTCTATGGAAGATTGTTGACTTAAGCAAGGATGGGAGACTGCCATAGGCAAAGAATGTGGAGGTGAGGGGCAGCTGTAACAGGCTGCCTTCTTTCTTTCTTCATATCAAAACTTTGCACAATTTAAAATTATAGGCCTATGTGAAATATATTTATTTATTTATTTATTTATTTTTATTTATTTATTTGATTTATATCCCGCCTATCTGGTATATCATACCACTCTGGGCGGTATACAGTAACATTTTTTTAAAATTAAAATGTTAAGGTAATTAGATTATTTTTGACCAGAAGTGAGCTACTGTACTTCAATAGTGTTAAAGGTAAAGGTAAAGGTAAAGGTTCCCCTTGACAATTTTTGTCCAGTCGTGTTCAACTCTAGGGGGCGGTGCTCATCCCCGTTTCCAAGCCATAGAGCCAGCGTTATGTCCGAAGACAATCTTCCGTGGTCACATGGCCAGTGTGACTTAGACACGGAACGCTGTTACCTTCCCACCGAGGTGGTCCCTATTTATCTACTTGCATTTGCATGCTTTCGAACCGCTAGGTTGGCGGGAGCTGGGACAAGCGACGGGAGCTCACTCCGTCGCGTGGATTCGATCTTACGACTGCTTGGTCTTCTGACCCTGCAGCACAGGCTTCTGCGGTTTAGCCCGCAGCGCCACCACGTTCCCTGCTCAATAGCGTTATATTGGTCATTTGCTAAATCTTCTTTTGTGCATCTGGTGGGTCATAAATTGAGCTGTGTTGATTGAATTTCTCCACAGTCACTGAAAATGTTTGTCCTGTGCCTAGTGTTTAGTCGTTTAGTCGTGTCCGACTCTTCGTGACCCCATGGACCAGAGCACGCCAGGCCCTCCTGTCTTCTACTGCCTCCCGGAGTTGTGTCAGGTTCATGTTGGTTGCTTCGCAGACACTGTCCAGCCATCTCATCCTCGGTCGTCCCCTTCTCCTCTTGCCATCACACCTTCCTAACATCAAGGTTTTTTTCCAAGGACTCTTTTCTTCTCATGAGATGGCCAAAGTACTGGAGCCTCAGCTTCAGAATCTGTCCTTCAAGTGAGCATTCAGGGTTGATTTCCTTTAGAACTGATAGGTTTGTTCTCCTTGCAGTCCAGGGGATTCTTAAGAGCCTCCTCCAGCACCACAATTCAAAGGCATCAATTCTTCGGCGGTCTGCTTTCTTTATGGTCCAGCTCTCACTTCCATACATCACGACAGGAAAAACCATAGCTTTGACTATTCGGACTTTTGTTGGCAAGGTGATGTCTCTGCTTTTCAAGATGCTGTCAAGATTTGTCATCGCTTTCCTCCCAAGAAGAAGGCGCCTTTTAATTTCAGGGCTGCTGTCTCCATCTGCAGTGATCATGGAGCCCAGGAAGATAAAATTTGACACTGCCTCCATATCTTCCCCTTCTATTTCCCAGGAGGTGATGGGACCAGTGGCCATGATCTTAGTTTTTTTGATGTTGAGTTTCAGACCGTTTTTTGCACTCTCCTCTTTCACTCTCATTACAAGGTTTTTTAATTCCTCCTCACTTTCTGCCATCAGAGTGGTATCATCTGCGTATCGGAGGTTGTTGATATTTCTTCCGGCAATCTTAATTCCGGCTTGGGTTTCTTCCAGTCCAGCCTTCCGCATGATGTATTCTGCATATAAGTTAAACAAGCTGGGGGACAATATACAGCCTTGCCGTACTCCTTTCCCAATTTTGAACCACTCAGTTGTTCCATGACCAGTTCTAACTGTTGCTTCCTGTCCCACATATAGGTTTCTCAGGAGACAGATAAAGTGGTCAGGCACTCCCATTTCTTTAAGAACTTGCCATAGTTTGCTGTGGTCCACACAGTCAAAGGCTTTCGCATAGTCAATGAAGCAGAAGTAGATATTTTTCTGGAACTCTCTGGCTTTCTCCATAATCCAGCGCAAGTTAGCAATTTGGTCTCGAGTTCCTCTGCCTCTTCGGAATCCAGCTTGTACTTCTGGGAGTTCTCGGTCCACATACTGCTGAAGCCTACCTTGTAGGATTTTGAGCATAACCTTGCTAGCGTGCGAAATGAGTGCAATTGTACGGTAGTTGGAGCATTCTTTGGCACTGCCTTTCTTTGGGATTGGGATGTAGACTGATCTTTTCCAATCCTCTGGCCACTGTTGAGTTTTCCAAACTTGCTGGCATATTGAATGTAGCACCTTAACAGCATCATCTTTCAAGATTTTAAATAGTTCAACTGGAATGCCATCACCTCCACTGGCCTTGTTGTTAGCCAGGCTTTCTAAGGCCCACTTGACTTCGCTCTCCAGGATGTCTGGCTCAAGGTCAGCAACTACATTGTCTGGGTTGTCCGGGATATCCAAATCTTTCTGATATAATTCCTCTGTGTATTCTTGCCACCTCTTCTTGACGTCTTCTGCTTCTGTTAGGTCCCTTCCATTTTTGTCTTTTATCATGTTCATCTTTGCGCAAAATGTTCCTCTAATATCTCCAATTTTCCTGAACAGATCTCTGGTCTTTCCTTTTCTGTTATCTTCCTCTATTTCTTTGCATTGTTCATTTAAGAAGGCCCCCTTGTCTCTCCTTGCTATTCTTTGGAAGTCTGCATTCAAGTTTCTGTAACTTTCCCTATCTCCCTTGCATTTTGCTTCCCTTCTCCTCTCTGCTATTTCTAAGGCCTCGTTGGACAGCCACTTTGCTTTCTTGCATTTCCTTTTCTTTGGGATGGTTTTCGTTGCTGCCTCCTGGACAATGTTACGAGCCTCTATCCAAAGTTCTTCAGGCACTCTGTCCACCAAATCTAGTTCCTTAAATCTGTTCTTTACTTCCACTGTGTATTCATAAGGGATTTGGTTTAGATTATACCTGAGTGGCCCAGTGGTTTTTCCTAATCTCTTCAGTCTAAGCTTGAATTTTGCTATGAGAAGCTGATGATCAGAACCGCAGTCAGCTCCAGGTCTTGTTTTTGCTGACTGTATAGAGCTTCTCCATCTTTGGCTGCAGAGAATATAATCAATCTGATTTCGATATTGCCCATCTGGTGATTTCCATGTATAGAGTCGCCTCTTGTGTTGTTGGAAAAGAGTGTTTGTGATGACCAGCTTATTCTCTTGACAAAACTCTATTAGCCTTTGTCCTGCTTCGTTCTGAACTCCAAGGCCAAACTTCCCTGTTGTTCCTTTTATCTCTTGGCTCCCTACTTTAGCATTCCAGTCCCCTAGAATGAGAAGAACATCTTTCTTTGGTGTCAGTTCTAGAAGGTGTTGTAAATCTTCATAGAATTGTTCAATTTCAGTCTCCTCAGCAATGCTGGTTGGTGCATAAACTTGGATTATTGTGATGTTGAATGGTCTGCCTTGGATTCGTATTGACATCATTCTATCATTTTTGAGATTGTATCCCATTACAGCTTTTCCCACTCTTTTGTTGACTATGAGGGCTACTCCATTCCTTCTACGGGATTCTTGCCCACAATAGTAGATATGATAATCATCTGAGCTGAATTCGCCCATTCCTGTCCATTTTAGTTCACTGATGCCCAGGATGTCGATGTTTATTCTTGCCATCTCCTGTTTGACCACCTCCAGCTTCCCAACGTTCATAGATCTTACATTCCAGGTTCCTATGCAGTATTTTTCTTTGCAGCATTGGACTTTCCTTTCATTTCCAGGCACGTCCACAGCTGAGCGTCCTTTCGGCTTTGGCCCAACCACTTCATTAGCTCTGGAGCTACTTGTACTTGTCCTCCGCTCTTCCTCAGTAGCATGTTGGACGCCTTCCGACCTGAGGGGCCCATCTTCCAGCGTCATATCTTTTAGCCTTTTGTTTCTGATCATGGGGCGTTCTTGGCAAAGATACTGGAGTGGCTTGCCATTTCCTACTCCAGGTGGATTGCGTTTAGTCGGAACTCTCCACTATGTCCTGTCCGTCTTGGGTGTCCCTGCACGGCATAGCCCATAGCTTCTCTGAGTTACTCAAGCCCCTTCGCCACGACAAGGCAGCAATCCATGAAGGAGGTCCTGTGCCTAAGTAGCCCCAATTTACTTGATTGTTCTTTGATTTTCCTACCTCACTTTGAAGTCTATTGAGTGATGGTCCAGTCAGAATCTTGTCCTGGTGGGAAACACTCTTTGGCACTGATCCATTCGGCAAGGTGTGTTGTTTTGGTTCTCCACGGGTTACCCATAAATGACAGGTGGCTGGCCATTCCACACAGTCTATCTCCAACCCAGAAAACACGGCTGCTCTCCTCAGGTGTTGCAGTTCTAAGACTGAAATTTGATTCAAATACCCGTCCAGTCAGCTTTTATACATGGAGTGAGAAGCTCGTGGGGGATTGGGACCATATGCTTCACTTCAAGCAGCAGCGACCTGGATCCATCATGGGCTTAAGGCAGCCTTTCCTAACTTGATCTTCCATGACCGCCATGGAAGCGTTGCTGTGATGGGAGTCATAGTCCGATTCATTTCAAGGCCTACATCATGGTCCATCTGCAGACACTTTCCTTCAGCTGCTTGTTTAATTCATGGATTTCACTGGATGGCAGCAGTTTTAGGTATCCTTCCATCATTTGATCAGACTGGCAAAGGGCAATAAATGAAGAGATAAGACTAAAACCCTTTCTGTCAACCACCTGTTTCTTGGCTTAACGATATTGCTTTGGCTAATGAGTGGGCCCAGTTGTGTTGACACAATTTCCATTTTATCTGATGAAGTAGGTTGCTGTGATCCTTTGTTCTACTTCTATATGAACGAATTATTGTTTGATGTAAGGAAAGATGGACTGGGGTATTATTTAAAAATAATTTTATTATTTTGCAAATATCCCCCCCCCACCTCGATTGGTACCTTCATCCCACTTGTGCAAATGACAGTAAGAAGTAAGACGTTGCTCCCGTTGCTTGGCAAAATGGATTTCCAATCCAATATATAGCACAGTTACAATTGAATTATTTGTGCTGAAACTGAAGGACAATGCAGAGTTACTGAAGGTTATCTAAATTTTTACCAGGATCAGTGTGCATAACAGTTTCACTTTGTTTCCTTCCGCTGACTCAACACAGTTTGCTGCCTGAAGCAAAGAAGAAGCTATCACCCTTTCCACATATAAAAGCAATCTTGACTGGCATTTGAATCTTGTTTCAGCACTGGTGACTGGATAATGTCCTCCAGCACCTCTGAGGCAGTAGGCTAATTTGGGTAGCGTAGAGCAGACTGCATGGGATACAAAACCGTGTCCTCTAACAGAGGTAAAGAGCTGGAAAGCACATGAAAAACAATGGAGAGTCTGCCACTGTTTTTTTTCACCCAGTTGTCCAGGGCCATTGCTCTACTCTGCCTAATGGTAGGACTGGGCCACCTCCCACCTTAGATGGATTAAATTCATGTCTCCATGAATTTCAATGGGGATCCATTATCCTCAAGCTGATAATACATTGATTCAAAATTAAGAGCAAGTTACATGGTTATGATTTGGAGAACATGAAAAACATTTTGCTCACAGCGTGAAATCTAATTGTGGCTACATACCGACAATTAGAGGGAGGAAGTGGGGTTGGGAGAAGAGGTTGGTGTTATTAAAACAAAACAACTGAAAACCAAACAACAACAATAACAACAACAAACCTAGACAAGAGCTTATTTTTCAAAGTAGGTTAAAACACACACACACACACAACTTGACTCTTCCATTTATTTACAGTATGGAAGGAGCAAAACAAGCTCGATCTGCAGGCATTTGCTTCCATATTTGGCATGGAAGCTGCAGGGGTATCAATTACGTTCTATGAAGCACAAACATTAGCATAACTGCATGAAGCAATCATGCTCCTAACAACGGCAAGCATTGCAGAGCAGACCAAAATAAATAGAATCCACAGCGCAAGAGGTAACACTCCTCTGGACTCCGGGTTGCCAGAGTTGCAGAGATAAGTGAATTTCTCACATGCCTTTCGCTTTCGCCTGACATAGAGGGGCATCTCCAATGACAGGATTTGCACGCAGGATAGCCAAGTGTTTCTTGTCACATTGAAATGGCATCAATGACAGACAGGATAAGTCCGAGGTGTGTTTGGCTAGGCTCCTTTTTGGCAATGCTTCCTCATTAGGAGAGAGCAATTGCTTTCTAATTACAGAGGAGAGATGGGTTCACACCTTGATCTGGCATTGAGAGCACACCATAGATGGGTTGTAGGCGGTCTGGAAGGATGTGTGAGTGGAATAAATGAATACGCCTTAAATCCCCCATCCATACATATCTACTTCCTTGTACAATCTCATTGACGTTAGTGGGAGAGCTCGCTTAAATCAAAAGGTGGACTTAAAAGAGCTTTATCAAAGCAGCAAGCTGTCACTGTTTCCATTAACAGATGCTGCACATGCAAATTTAGATCACCAAAACCAAAACTCGTGGGCACACCCACTTAATTTCTGGAGGGCTCTTTTGGGCTAAGTGTGTTACAGCAGCAGAGGGGGAAAAAAATTCTGAAAAGCTGCATAATTCTTGCATAGCTTTCTAAATATGGGTGCAAAAGATGATTTGTGTAAGAGTTTTTCAGTCCCTTCAGTAACTACCAGGGTTAGTTTCTGCTACTGAAAGTGGTGCGGTCATCCATAGGAATATGACTAATTATCTAGTTTCAGCCAAACTCCTCATTTGAATGACACATAAATAAAGTGACTGGAGAAAAGAAAGCAAATAAACAAGAAAGCAAGGCAGCCTTTGTAGTGCAGCGCTTAGCTGATACAGCGCTAAGTGTGACAGGCATTTTTTTTCAAGGAAGGAAAATTATTCGGAAGTGCAGAAACAACAGGCACTAGCTTGAGGGGAGGGTATTATTCCATTCTAATGACACGCCATGCCCCACTGGAGATGTGACCATCATTGGCACCATAGGACACTCCCACTACTCCCCCTCCGGACCAAGACAGGTGACCACACACACCAGAATAGGGAGAAAATTGATGGCAGCTAAAGCAATATAAAATAAACAACCCCCTCATGGCTGAACAAAAATACATGAATGCCCCTGAAAAAAGCAGGAGCTTCTGCATGATTAGCTTTCTGTTGTGTAGTCACTTGAAAATTTTAACCCTAGAAGCCCTGAGGTAATTTGCAGTATAGTCACACCCTATGGTGGATAGCTTTTGGTGACTGCAGAATAAATGGTTTCAATATAGCATGGTCTATGTTATAGCTTCACGGTGGTGTCCAGTGAGTGCACCTGTTTCCAGATTGGTATAGGCTGAGGTTCACATTAGGGTGAAAGTTATGGAAGTCCCAGTGGAATTTCTACAGGGCTTCTTTTCCATGAGTCCAGAGAATAAGAATATTATCAATGTACCTGAAATAGAGGAGTGATTTTTGGGGTATAAACATTGGGAAAGGGTTGTTCCAGGTCAGCCATGAATATATTTGCATATTGTGGAGCCATAGGAGTGCCTATGGTAGTTCTGTTAATCTGCAAATAGGATTTGTTGTCAAAGGTGAAAGAGTTGTGTGTGAGCACAAAGTTGCAGAGGGTAGTGACGAGGTGGGTCATGTCCTCATGTTGAATGCTATTTGTGATGGCCTGTAGTCCATCTCTGTGTGGGATGTTAGTGCAGAGGGCCTCTAGATCCATTGCGACCAATATGGTATTGTTAGGGTCATGAATGGACTGCAGTTTCCTTAGAAAGTCTGTAGTGTCTCTTACATAGTGAGATGCAGTGATGGCAAGTGGCTTGAGGAAGAAGTCCAAGTATTCAGATGCCCCAATAGTAACCTTAATGGCTCTGCACATTTGTACTTACAATTGAGTACATATAAGAACATATTATTTTATATGTACTGTATGTTTAGGTATGTTGTGGTACTGTGGGTTAAACTGCAGAAGCCTCTGTGCTGCAGGGTCAGAAGACCAGTAGTTGTAAGATCAAATCCACGCGACGTAGTGAGCTCCCGTCGCTTGTCCCAGCTCCCGCCAACCTAGCAGTTCGAAAGCATGTAAATGTGAGTAGATAAATAATTCGGTGGGAAGTTAACGGTGTTCTGTGTCTAGTCACGCTGGCCACGTGACCATGGAAACTGTCTTCGGACAAACGCTGGCTCTATGGGTTGAAGATGGGGATGAGCACCGAACCCTAGAGTTGGACACGACTGGACTCAATGTCAACGGTAACAGTTACCTTTTTACCTTTACCTGTATGTTTATATGTTTTATAAGTATATCTAATTCTACTATGAATATGAAGTGTAAAATCATACCATGGTACATTTTCTCTTCTGCCAGACCAGAAGAGCTAACTGGTTACATTTACTTGAGATAAGTATAAACAAGACTCTTGGAGAAGAGTATCAGAATTTTAAAACCTACTCCGCCCTCGCTATAGTTCAATCGATTCCATCTACAGAGAGAAGTAGATAACCTTAAGATTTCACAGCACACGTTTTTCTGTTTTTGTGGAGCTGTTTAATCTTATCTACCTTAGTGCTCTCCTGAATGGTACAGCACATAAAAGCAAAATACAGTACAGTATCTTGCTATTTTGCCAAGGACATTCTAAAACAGTGGTTCCCAACCATGGGTCCCCAGAAGGTTTTGGACTAAAACTTCCAGAATCCTAGCTATGTTGGCCAGGATTTCTGGGAGTTGTGGTCCAAGAACATCTTGGGGACTCAAAGTTGACAATCATGGTTCTGAAAGGACGTTTAAAACCACTTGTGTGGCTTTAAGCCTCTGGAGACGGTCAGATGACACACGTTCCTTTTCTCTTTTTTTTTTTTCCTTTTTTGGGTACCCAAGCCTTTCTGGATACAAGAACTTCATCTGTGCCTTGGTCCTCTCTCTCTCTCTCTCTCTCTCTCTCTCTCCACATTTCCATTAGAGGAAACCCATCATTTCTAGGAAGCAATATCTCCAGCTATGACTTACAAGAATAACAATACAGTTGAGGATAAATGATTAGCAACGCTCTACTCAGTGGCTTTGGGCAAGCTTTTTTTTTTTTTAAATCCTGTTGTGCAAATTTCAGGTTACGAAAGGATTCAGTAACAACAGTGTGAATCAAGTATTACACATTGGTCCCGACAATTTGCCAAGGAATGCAGCCCGCAGAAGCTGACATTGCTTAACAAGACAAATATAGACACCCCCCCCCCCGGTCACCATGGAAAATGACCTTCCCATCACCTAAGAAAGCAGTTCAGTTTCTGGCCAGTGACATGGCCTCTTGTAGAAGATGACTGTGCAGGCATACAGTGGGAAGTTGCTTCTTTCCAGAGAAAATGGCAGGAGGGTGGTGAAGGAGTCACATCAGGCTGAATTAGGACTGAACTGTCATCCCACCACTCAGCTTTGCCCCCCCTCCAAAGGATGGGACTCTCAATCTGAATCAGTTTCTCCAAGAAATGCTAGCTTTAATAGAATATTAGGCTGCTGTAGCATTCACCCTTAGTTATGTAAGAAGATATATAATATTCATGAGATATATGCTAATGTGGTTGAGAGGTGGGGCCTGAGAGTCTAAGTCAGGGAGCAGAGAAAGTCAGGGGAGTCTGTATTAGGAATCTGAGAGAAGGATAGTTTGGGGGTCTGAGGAGTGATTACTTACCTATGATATTTAATACTGAAGATTAATATTGATGCTGGGTGAAACTGAAAGAATATGCCTATAAATTATCCTAGAATCCATCTGTAATCAATAAACCTGTTTTATTAATAAGTCAGTCCTGAATGGACCTTCATCTTTCCTAAGTAAAGTACGTTGATAAGGAGATCAACTGGTGGCAACGTGTCAAGAGGTGTTTTGGTTTGCCTTCGCGGGCTCTGTGTTTGGGGCGACAAACAGGGGCCACGAGGGCAAACGTCACAGGGAAAAAACGGGCAAGGGGAAACTGAGTTACACTAACTCGAGATCCTTGCAGGAAGAAGGAAATGGAAATGGAAATAAAATTCAATAGCAACCCCAACAGCAACATGAATATGTTATGGGTATGAACAGTTGTGTTGTGTGTCTTCCTCAGGCCTCCTTGGCCACCCGCACCTCTGTTTACCTTTTTTGTTGTTGTTTACCTTAGTGAGCTCTGTGTTTAGGGAGACAAACAGGGGCCACGAGGGCGAACGGCACAGCTACAAAGCTGGAGGTTTGGAGTTTCCCATTGGAGGGTCCCCGTTGCGCCTTCTGGGAGAAGCACCATCCTGTGTGGCCTTGGGCAAGCTGCACAGTCCCAGGATGTCCCCAGAAAAAGGGGAATAGTAAACCCCTCCGGGAGGCAGTAGAAGACAGGAGGGCCTGGCATGCTCTGGTCCATGGGTCATGAAGAGTCGGACACGACTTAACGAGTAAACAACTGCAACAACAACAAAAACCCCAACCTTGAAACCTCTATCTGGAAAACCCTGAAAAAAGATCACCATAAGTCAGAATTGACTTGACACACAATATTATTATTATTAGAGTTGGAAGGGACACTGCGGTCCTTAAGTCCAGACCCTCAAGAGTGCAAAAAATCCACAGTATACCTGATAAATTAGTCTTTGAAGTAATTCGAACCAGGAATGGGGAAAGGGTGTGGGGTTCTTTTTCAAGACAACAACTCCCAAATCTCTCCCCCCTCCCCCGCCATTGCTTATGGTATTATTTTGGCAATTTGAGAGATGGAGAAACATGGACCCATGTAAACATTAGGAACAAATTGATTTAGTGTGGTGGGTGGAGAACCTTTAAAAAGGGACTATGATCATTAGTTTTGTTTCATAAAGAGAGATGGAGATACAGGCAGCTGTAGGCCTTAGTCCCCTTGATTTAGATAACTGCCCTTTAAAAAACCCTCAACCTTGGGGGGAGAGAGATAAACTAGGGATAACAATTTAAACCTATTTCAGACTTTAAACCTCTGCAGATGTTTGAATGACACACATTCCTTTTTTTTAAAACAATATTTCTTTTTCTGATACCCAAGTATTTCCAAAATTGAGAGCCTAAATACTGTGCCTTGGTCCCCTCTCCTCCCGCTCCCCATACTTCCATTATAGGAAACCATTTCTAGGAAGGGCTCCAGTTATCAGTTATAACAGTAAAAATGCATTGGGGTTCACTGGAGAAATAGCCCACAACACTGTCCCGGATTCAGATGGCTCGTGTTTTTAAAACCTTGTCTTCTTAAGTCTAGCACACAACTAACCAAACAATGAGAAAAGATGAAACTTTAAATCCTGGAGTACAAAAACAATCCATAACTCCTATGACAAAGAATGAGTCCTTCTGTTGTTCTGGTGCACATACATTACATTCCAATACTTAAATCAAGATGATTGGGATTTACATTTCTGCTTTCCAGGCAGCAACAGAATATAGCTCTTCAACTGTTTGCGTTATAAACAAAAGCACAGCACTGTTGCTTAGGATTTTCCACCCCTAAACCAATTAGTTCATTGGGGTTACACTTGCACAGATAAATATGTGCCTCCAGAGGGCAAGAGAAGTATAGAAAAAGAACTGTGATGATTGGATATTTCCCCCTCTATAATGTCTTCCCTACTGCTTCAGTCTTAACATCATGTCCTTCCATAAACCTGACTTCTCTTCTTGTAATTAGTGGCAGCAGAGGGGGAGGGACTTTTCCGGGTTGAGGTGATTGTCTGTCTAGCATTGGCCAATCATTCTTTCCAGCTTTTGAAATTCAAAGAGAGCCCTGTCTCTCCACTGAGTGTTCTGTCTCTCTCTTTCATCACCTGATGGCACTTATTTGTTGCTGTTGATCTGTTGGGTTGGTTTGCTAGTGTGTGTATGATAAAGAAAGCAATATACACAAGTCCATAAATTTCAAGCACCTGTAGGTAAAGAAATGTTTCAGGAGATGTAGGAGCTCTGTAATGCGGACTTCCATTGCCCTCAAGAGGTCACACACATAGCCAATGTTCCCCCCATTACCTGAGGAGTGCTGAACGGAGCAGCCTGTGCTACATGAATAGTTTTGGAGAACCCAACATTTCATCTTGTTTGTAACATTTTAGAGAGCCAGTAAAGGTTATAGCTAGCCAATCCACTTTGTTTCTTTGGAAGGGTCCCCCAGCGGCTTTTGGGGGGGGGGCTAATTTAAGTACATGGAAACTGTTCAAAGCAATGAGGCAAAGTTGAAAAGTGGCCTGTAAGTATCGAAAATAAATACCTAAAGAAATGATGACAAATGCATGTAAGTTTAGAATGAGTCACTGAGAAACTAGAAATGTAATCAAGTGTAAAAGTTTTGATCCTTGTAACAGTCATGTTCTCACTCCAGGCCTCAACACATCACCTTACAGTGAGAGGATTTGGGAGTCACAGCCGAACTAGGAAGGTGGTTTTGTTTTTTTAAAATAAACAACAGATGTCAGAATGGCTTATGGAGAATTGTAGTTCACACGATTCATGACAAAGAGCCCAGTTCTGCAAGGGGGGTGCTGGGCATATTTGTGGGATTAGTTATAGGCATTGCCTGCAAGAGTTTCGGAAGGATAATGGCTGTTGCAGCTTCAGATAGTACATCTCATGATGTGGCCGACAGTGGTGCTCAGTTCACATAACAAATGCATTACTCTTCACGAAAAATATGTGTTATTATCTTGAAAACTGGCATTTGTGCCAGAGGCTATTTTGTTACATAACATTTTACCGCTTCTTGGTTCTATCCTATATTTCAGACTGCTACTTTTAGTTAACATATGGTTATATTTTAATGTGTTTTTATTTATTTATTTGCTGAAAACACTTCTACCCTGCTTTTCTCCTTAGAAAGGACCCAAGGCAGCTTACATCTTTGAAAGACAATATTTAAAGCTGAAAACAATGAGTATAGAACAGTGGTTACATCATTAAAAGACAATATTTAAAGCTAAGAACAGTGAGTATAAAGAGGCTGCTTACATCATTAATGGACAATATTGAAACTAAAACAATAAGTATGCAAATACAGTGGTGCCTCGCTTAACAAACACCTCATTAAACAACGAATCCACTTTACAGTGGGTTTTTTGCGATCGCTATTGCGATAGCAAAATGATGTTCCTATGGGGAAAATTCACTTCACAATGATCGGTTCCCTGCTTCGGGAACTGATTCTTCACATTACAACGATCTAAAAACAGCTGATCACCAGGTTTCTAAATGGTTCCCCACTGTGCAAAATGGCTCCCCGCTGTGTTAAGGATGGATTCCTTGCTATACAGGCACCAGAAAATGGCCGCCCTATGAAGGATCTTCGCTGCATGATGAGGTATTTCGCCCACTGGAATGCACTGAACGGTTTTCAATGTATTTCAATGGGTTTTTTAATTTCGCTTGACGACGATCTCACTTAACAGCGATTTTAACAGAATGCATTATCATCGTCAAGCGAGGCACCACTGTATTAAAAAAGAACGAACAAATACCACTCCAAGAGATGGTAAACATAAATAGTATTAAAGATCCAGCTAGAATAGCAATACATAACAATCTGTCTAAAAGGTTATTCATGTAAACAGCCATGTAGGCCGTCACTCATGTAGGCAGCCATTCAGGGAAAGCGCACCTGAAGAGAAAGCTCTATGCCTGCTTGCAGAAGGACAGCAGAGATGGGGCCAGCCTGGCCTCCCATGGGAAGGAGTTCCAGAGTCTGGGAGCAGCAACAGCGAAGGCCCTCTCCTGTGTCCCCATCAGACGGACCTGTGAAGATGGTGGGACCGAGAGGAAGGCCTCACCTGATGATCTTAACATCCGAGCTGGCTCTTAAGGGTAGACACAGTCTTTGAGATAGCTTGGACCTAGGTCATTTAGGGCTTTACAGGTTAACACCAGTACAGTTACTTCAAATTGTGCCCAGTAACTGATCAGCAGCCAGTGGAACTGCTGTAATAGGGGGTTTATGTGATCCCTATAACCAGCCCCAATCAGCAATCTGGTTGCATCATTTTGGACTCACAGAAGTTTCCTGACATTTTCCACATAGTTACAGTAACTGCGGCATGTATGATAGTGGCCAGATCAGATCTCTCCAGAAATGGACATTTTTACTTGTGTATAATAATTACAACAAGCCATCATGTCAGTTCCGAGTTATAGTGACCCTTTCCAGAGTGTTTCAGGGACAGAGTACTCAGAAGTGGTTTCCCATCATCTTCTTCTGGAGACATTCTAGGACTGTGTAACTTATTCAAGGTGATACAGGCGGGCTCATGTCCTGGGAGACACAGTGGGAAATGGAACTTCTGGCTCCACAGCTAATCTGTGGAACATTTCTTTCATGCTTGCTTGTATTTTTCATGTTATGAAGTTACTCCAGGGTGCCCAATGTCCCAATGGACAGTAGGATATAAATAAATTATTTGGTTACTTTTACTATTTCCTAGCCCACACATTCATGTTAGAGCTTTTCAGAAACTCTCCAAGTTAAAATCCTCAGAAGGACGGCATTTAAAGATGATGTGGACAAGGCTTGGGTGGAAAGAGACTGAGGTAGAGACATAAGCTGAGAAGGAAAAAGAAATCAAAAGATGTCTCACTTCTGGGCAAGGTTACAAAAGTTGTGGTGGTTTAGGTATCTGGTTGAGGAGCCAGAGTGCTTCCTTGACAGATGATGGACTTGATGATCTGTCAGGTTCTTTCCAGTTCTGCAGTTCTGAGTTGATGCTGATGATTGCATTTCAGGAGGGCTTCTTTTGTGAAAAATTAACTGAAGGTTTTTTTTTTTTGCCCAAAACTTTGGACAGAATCCTACTTTTTGTGTTACTTGTTTTTGTGTTACTTGTGGTTATGAAATGAGGTGCTGGAGCATGCGTCAGTTCCATGCCTGGTTGTGTACTTGACTACACAAGTGAGATGCACTTCAACACCTTGTCAGTTAGCCACCATCAGCCGTGCCAATTTATGCAAACATGGGGGGCTTGGTTTTGTGCAAAAAGTGGCTGATTTGTGCAGAATGCATTTTAAATGAAAATACATGATTGTGTGCAAAATACAAATTTCTCCCCCTCATTCAAACCCTAGATATTATTGCGCGTACTGCTGCCAAAGACAAAAGTCCCACCCAAGTGAACTGTGTACTCAATTTACTGACTTGGAATGACGGAGGGGTGAGTGAATCTCAAGCTGGCTACATAGGATTGAACCTGGTTTGTGAGCAGAGTTTTGGCTGCAGTACTGCAATTCAACCGCTGTGCCACAAGGTTCTATAACAAAGGAGCTGTTTTCCCAGCCCAATCAGTTATATGGGGCTGGTGAAGCAATGTGCTGTGTTTTTGCTTTGCCGGACAGGATAGAAACCAATTAGAAATAGAAAAGGTAAAATCCTTTACTTTACCACACCCAAACAGCCTATTGGGCTGGTGAAGCAGCTCCCTCTCTGCCACCTGATCATCTTGTTTCCTGTCTCTCGTTGTGAAAATGTATAAACCCACATGTGGGCGTGTGTCTATCAGGAGTGGGGAGGTAGTTTTTCTTAATGTCATCTGCCCGACCCACAAGATCATCGCAGTCGAGGCTCCTCCTGGTGTCCACCCCGACCCCGAGGGAGGCCTATACATTGTCTACAAGAGGTGGGGCCTTCTTCGTGGTGGCTCCAACTTTATGGAACCAGCTTCCGGAGAAGCTCTGTATACCCCCCTCCCTGTTGACATTTAGGAAGCAATTAAAGACGTTGCTTTTCAGGGAAGATTTCCACACCAACCCAAGCTGACCACCTTTTCCCCAGCCTTCTCCCTTCTCACCCCAGTTTCCTGCTGTCCACTCTGTGTTTACATGATTACTTGGTGTCTTCTGTTTTTAGGGTTATTGTTGTTGCTTTTAATGTTTTTATCTTTATTTCTGTTTTCTATTTTATGTGTTGTAACCACCCAGAATAGTGACTTGACACAAATGGGAATGGGATACAAATTGAACGAACAAATGAACAAACGAACGAATGAACGGTTACATCCATTTAAAAATTGCCCCCAGTGACATTGTGCACCTCCCAGTAGTTATGCAGAAGGGAAGATGGCCCTCCAGCTGAGAAAGGTCTGATTACTGGCGTAACAATGCTGGACAAGAACAGGGGACTTGTAGTCTACCACAGTTGGGAAGTTTGGGAAGACGGCGGTATAAAGTTGATGGTCCTTTGGGAATACCACACTATTGCCCAGGGTGCTCTTGAAAGGTCATCCAAGTGTCTCCAACTTCTCCAGCCAAACAAAGTGTATAAAAACTGCTGAGGAGACAAACATTGACGGAGAGCAACTTCATAACAAAAGGCCAGCACAGCACTTCTGAAACTGAGTTAATGTTTAGAAGTGTGTGTTTTGAAACCATCATTGTTGACTGCATGAGGACAAAAAAGTGGACCTGGGCACAACCCTTTGTGCCAAAGTTAAATCAACTCAGATCCATTCTAGGAGACAGGTTTGTTTGTTTTAAATTTTTAAAAAATGTTGTCAAGATAACTTGCAAACAATATGTAGACTACATCATTAAATTGTGAACTACCCAGAGAGTGCTTTAAGCGCTACGGGGCGGTAGATCAGCAGCACACTTTGCTCTTGCTATGGGTAAGCTTCCTTGGAACAGCTTACAGATACACAAACATATAAGAGGCAATAAAAATCACCACCCACACAAATAAATCAGCCAGACATAGATAAAAATATTAAGAATGCTAATGAATGCGTGTAGGAAAGCTTAAACAGCAACCCAAACCAAGGACTACCACTCTGCGGAGGAACTTGGAAAAATTGCTTTTCTTGGACTGGAATGCCCAGAATTGCCCATTCAGCATGGCTGACTTTAGCTAGTTGTAGGAATCTGGGAGCTCATTAGTCCAGAGCAGTAGCTTTGCAAACTCTACAGGAAGAGGGAGTTCTTACCCAGCAATCTTAATGTGACTTATGAGAGCCACCTTGTTTCAGGTGACCCCATGGACCAGAGCACGCCAGGCCCTCCTGTCTTCCACTGCCTCCTGGAGTTGGGTCAAATTCATGTTGGTTGCTTCGCAGACACTGTCCAGCCATCTCATCCTCAGTCGTCGCCTTCTCCTCTTGCCCTCACACTTTCCCAACATTAAGGTCTTTTCCAGGGAGTCTTCTCCTCTCATGAGATGGCCAAAGTACTGGAGCCTCAGCTTCAGGATCTGTCCTTCCGGTGAGCACTCGGGGTTAATTTTTTTTTGATCTATGCCTATTCACATCTTTTCGTTCTCTGCCAAGGGCTACTGTTATTGAGTTTTGTTTTGTTTTTAAAAGTGCAGGCAGAATCACTTTGTTTTGGTTCAGTTCCAGCATGTGTGATCACCGAGATTGAACCAAAGTGGATCATTTTGCGTAAGCCTCTTCAGGATCTAACCATTTTTTAAGAAAATGAAAGATCCCCCCTACTCCCACATGGAAAGGTAATCCCTTGTAATCCAGCACCGAACCAGGTGACCCAGATCCTCTCAGGCCTTCGTATTGAAGGTTCCTACCCCAAGGAGAGTAAAGAAAAGCTCCATCAGGTTTTATCATCTCGACACAGTTGAAAAATACAATAAATTTCTGGTAGTGAAGATGTGGAATGTGAAGTATATTAGAAAGAAAAAGCACAATACTGTACCGTTGTACCAAATAATGAAAATGTCAACAACAGACTGCAATGGTGAACAACACTACATACCCTAGTGCATTTAAAATTCCATTCAGCTGATGAAGACTATTATTAAGACACTATGTAGTAAGTAGAACCTGTTATTGCATTTCTGAGTGAAATTCCCACAACTACTCTTACAACAGTCGTTTTCAGTATGAGTGACAAGGAAACATGATGATTGTCCGGGAATGAAGTGGGATAATTCAAAGGATCCATGTGCTGAAATGTAACAAGGAACTTCAGACATTTCGGTGCAAGGATATTTCAAGATGACATGAAACCAAAAATGGATAATTTTGCTACTTTTGCTTTCGCGCACATTCTATTTTCTTCTTAATCCCGTGTCTAGTTCTTTTCTTTAAATTTATGAAGAAACTTCCATATTTTGTTAATTTGTATGAAAAGCAAACAAAATCTGATCGTCGTTTGTCTATCCTGAATAAATTGAAGATATTTAGTTATTCCCAGTATGGAGAAAGTCATATATCACCTGTATGCTATGCAGGTGTTAGAGATTAAAATCTTCCCAGAATAAAACGATGCCACTCTAATTCAGCACCACAAATAGAGATGAACACATAAGGATTCAAAGCAAAGATTTGGGAACTAAGTGCTCAAAAGTATTCCATCTGAATCATACAACCTGTCAATTAGTTTCCCATTCTGCCTGGATCATTTAAACGAAATCAAATGAAACCAAAGATAATTTTTAAAAAAATGTCCATTAAATTTCTGGGCAGTTCTGTGAATTTTGGAATTTTTTTTAAATAAAAAAACACCCATATTTGTAACCATTCTGAAAGGAAAAGGTTAGTAGTGAATTTTTTTTTTACTTTTTTAAGCCTTCATTGTGACTCATCATCAGTCTCTCCTCCACCCAGCTGTGGACATGAGCCATTTTATTTTTTTTGAGACTGAGTGTGTGGATTGCTCATTCTCCTTGCTTAAAAAAAAAAGGATGAGTGTACAGCCGAATAAGACAGGGTGAGCTGTCCAGTTGACGGAAAATAGGTGCCAAAAGTGGAACCACATGGATGGTGCAAACTGTGCACAGAGTTTGAGAAAATTCCTCCAGGAAGAAATGAAAAAGGTTGTGAAAGTAAACCTGAAAACAATTTCTCAGAAGTAAATTGGTGTCATCTGGCAGCCTGAGAGCTGTACTGTTAGAGCTGCAACCCAGCAGAATTAAGCAAAGCTTCAATTAGCCATGTAACCAAGCTAATCAAGATATTTTAGAGAAGGAAGGAACATTATTGTGTGAAATTAAGTAAGAGAGGGTCAGCCCCTGACACTTATCGTTTGTGTTTTTACTTCATGTTGGCTTCTGTCCCTGTTCATGCCACTTCTTTCTAGATTTTAACATTTTGATTTTCTTGTTGGCTGAAGCATATCCTCAGCAGCACTATCGTGAATCTTTATAAGTTGGTGTCTTCATGCCAATTGATTGTCCCATGGTTTGGAGTGCAAAGCAATGCACTGTTTACTCTTCTATAGAGTCACACAGATGGCTTGAGTCATTAGGTTTTATTTCCCCCCCCCGGAATAATAGGTGCTGTATGCAGAGCATATCAAATGTAAAGGACTACACAAGAATTCTGCATATTTATTATTTTCTACCATTTATTGTTCGGGTGTTATTTGTTTTGGGGTGACTGGGTAAGTTTAGATACTTCTGCCTCTTAATTTAGAATAGGTGATTTTCCCCCCTTTGTGTATAGGCACCCATGTGCCCTGGATAGATTCCATTAATCAACATAACACACCAATCATTTTACATGCACTTGCAGGGTGTATCTGTACTACACTGTTGCAACAGTCTTATATTCCTTTAAATGTCATGTCTCTGTCCTTTGGAATTCTTGGAACTGTAGTTTGGTGCTTAAAATTCTGTGCTAGAGCACTCTTGCACAGGAGTTCAGAGGAGTGCATTGGAGCTCCCTATGGGAGAATTATAAATGCCTCACTGAAATACAAATTCCAGCAAGACAGAGCCATGGCAGTTAAAGTGCTGTCAACCTGGAATAATGGTGTTGTGTAGGTACACTCACAGTCTTTGGAATGGCGGTAATCTTGCAATAATAATGGTTGTGATCTTGCATGAACAATATGTGAAAGCTTCACATGAGCTCAGCACATGTGAATGAAGGGAGGATGTGTGGATGGAAGAATCAGATTATGCTGGAATAGGTGCTTTAATGCTACATCATGAATAATCACTGTCATATCATCTTCCTTGGCTCTTCTGGGTTTAATTCCAAGTATTTCTTGGGACACTGGAGTCCTAAAGCATGATGGGTTTTAAAAAGTCTAAAGCATTGGTTCCACCAAATGACCATGGCCATGTCTTCAGCAATTCATCTTTAGAAGTGACTGTGCTTCTTTTTCTGCCAACTTCTGTGCTTCTTTTTCTGCCAACTTGGTGGACCTGTGGAATAGTCAGGACTCAGGACTTGCTCTCTGATACCACTTAAACAACGTTGATCTTCCCATCACAGAAGAGATGGGTATTTTGTTGCTTTGTCATTTTATGTGCCAGTTAAGTACAGAATTGGCCAGATGTGCTTTTCAGACTCCATGTATCACTAATCAAAAATACTCTATTTTTACTCTATTTTGACTCTATTTTTGACTCTAATCTGGCAAATAGGAAAGCCAAATAGCATTGCATACACCTGGGGGACAGGAAAGTCTTAGGGGTGGATCATACTTTCTCAGTATTAGGGAGCAGGCCGGGTAGGTGGGGCTCATCAGCCTTGGAAGGCAGCCCATCTAGGAGAAGGAAAACTCCGATTTCAAACCTCCGCTGCCTTGTGGCTACATCCACTGATGGAAAAGGCTTCAGGAATCAACCTCGTGGCAAAATCCGGAATGTTGTAAGAATAGCTGATGGTCAGATTGAATAGCTGATGGCCAAAAGATCTCCTATATGGAGAATTAGTGCAGGAAAATCACCCCAGAGGGAGACCACAGCTGTGATACAAGGATATCTGCAAGCGGGATCTGAAGGCCTTGGAAATGGATCTCATCAGATGGGAAACCCTGACATCTGAGCGTTCATCCTGGAGGCAGGCGTTGCATCACGGCCTCTCCCATTGTGAAGAGACCCTTGTCCAGCAGCCCAAGGCAAAGAGGAAGTCACGAAAGCAGCAAAATCAGGGAGCTGGACAGGGGACAGATTGTATTTGTCTTCAGTGTGGAAGGGATGGTCACTCTCAAATTGGCCTTCTCAGCCACACTAGATGCTGTTCCAAGTCCTCCATACAGAGCACAATACCATAATCTCTCGAGACTGAAGGATGCCTAATCTAAATCTATCACTAAATGTCTGCCGTGTTTACTGTTTGCCATGAATTCTCTCCCTCCCCACAGTTTATCAATTACTTTTTTACAATGGCTTCTACCTGTTTCATGTGGCAAAGAAATATGTAAATCAGAGACATCTGAAGATGCCGGCCACAGAGACTGGCGAAACGTCACGAAGATGGCCAAAGAGCCCAACACAACAACCACAAAAATAACCCTTCCTCTGCTTGGTGAGTCTCCCCAGCAAATGGCACCTTAAATTCTTTCCCCACCCTTCCAGTCTGCCTTACTTGCAACCTCAAGGCCCAGCTGGAATTCAAACTAGTTTAAAGACAGAATGGCATTTAGAGGGAAGAATTTGTTTGTCTGGCAGGGAAGAGATCCAGCAACCCTACGTAGTTCCTCTATCTTGCATGCCCTTATTTGCATAATGGGTCAAACACATAATTAGGTATCTTGTCCTATTTGTTTATTGATTTGTTAGTTGTATTTTTAGCCTGTCTGTCCCTCAGCGACCTCAAGGCAACGTACTTGGCTTTCTTCTTCCTCATCTTACTTTGACAACAGTTATGCAAGTTAAATCTGACTGAGTGCCTGTCCACACTGGCATATGGACATGATCTATGGCATGGCTTAGATCGGAAAAAAGACCTTGTCCATTTATGTTTCTACTTAGAACGATCCATCCTTCCCACTTAAGAGCTTATGCGCCAATTATTGGGGCCTATTATGATGTCACAATGAGAAACTAGAAGCTGGAGGCTTATAGGGAAGTGCAGCTTGTTTGGGGAACTTAGCGCTGTAACCTCTGTGCATAGTTATTATGTAACTAACACCTCACTCTTAAGTATAAGGATCTAGTGAAGTTTCAGAGGGAACTGAGGATTCTCACTGTATTTCAACTGGATAAATGAGGGACGTATGACATGGCAGTGTCATTATAATAATCCTCAAAGGCATGCTTCAGTCTTGAGAAACTATGGTAACGTGCTCTGTATGGAGGACTTGGAACAGCTTTAACGTCTAGTGTTTTGATGCTGTACACAAAGCTGGAATGTCTTCTCCAGGGCATGAAGCCTGGGTAAAATAATATGGAGGACAGACTGTTACCCAACCAGCAAATCCCCCCTCTCCACATCACTGAAATAGTCCAATGGAAAGGCAAGAGCCAATACAACTGGTTCCAGCAACGTCGCAGGAGTTGACAGAACGACACGAACTGCCTCCGAGATTCCAGCTCCGGATTTTGCCTCGAGGTTAACTCCTGAAGCCTTTTCCATCAGTGGATATACCCACAAGGCAGTGGAGGTTTGAAATCGGAGTTTTCCTTCTCCTAGATGGTCTGCCTTCCAGGGCTGAACGAGTCCCACCTACCCGGCTATTAGTTAGATAGGCTGGGAGGATGTCGTTTCAACTCTTGTTCGGCCATGAAGTATTCTGTGGGTGACCTCGGTTTACTCTCTCTTTCTCTTTTCCCTAACCTATCTCATAGGCTTATTGTGTGTAAAACATGGGAGCCAATACACCACCTGGATCTACTTGGAAGGGAGATCAGGTAGAACTCAAATGAAAGGCAGTAAGAGGTCTAGATAAGCACCAAATGATGGCTCCTGATCTGGAGGGCAAGGAATGTAAACTGCTTTTCAAGCTTCTGGAAATGGTTGCATAATATGTGCTCTTGTTTACACATTTTCCCCAATTGAATGCATTTTATTTATGCATCTTATTTCATTGTATACCTGTATACCTGCGTAGCTGTTTGAATTTTATAACCATGGCTAGATTGGCTCAGCATTGTTGCCTCTGCAGGGGAGCAAAGGATAGCTTGGCAAACTTGTCAAATACTTACCTTACCTTCATGGGGATAAGCAACCTTTTCCCCCTCTCTCTTTCAAGAATTGCTTTGGGATTGTGCAACAGCAGAGGCTATAAACTGGGCCAGAGACAAATGTGACTAATCCTTCTCCTTTTCTCTCTCGGTTTCTGTTACCTCCTTCTCCCCCGCTTCATCTGCTTTCACACCTGCACAGCTGTTGTTGGAGAAGGTCTCACGTGGCTGCTACAGAGGCCTGCACTCATGACCTCCAGACAGCTTTTGAAATGAGATTGTCGCCTGTTTGAAGCCAGGCTGATAGCCACTTGTGGCCCACCCCTGATCTTCTTGTGGAGTAGTGTCACTCTCTCTCTCTCTCTCTCATTGCGTGTCTTGTGACAGTGTTCCTGACATTTTCAAGGAATGAAGAAAAGAAGGTTAGAGTGGAAGCCTATTGAATTTTCTGTGTAGATGGAACTTGTATCAATCAGCACGTGGCCATCTGAGCCTCCAGTTGCACTCTGAAGTAGAACAGTCCAGTTTCAGGCCCATGAATTCAGTGAGTACTGGATAAAGATGGGAAAATCTCCCTGTCTTGGTTTCATCCCGTTTCTCAAAATTGAGATGAGCACCACGCCCTAGAGTTGGACACAACTGGACTAAATGTCAAGGGCAACCTTTACCTTTACCTTTACCTTATCTAGTCTGTGTGAGCAACCTATTTTCATCCATATTTCTATCTTGTTCCTTTTCTGCATTTCTCTGCATTTGTTTAAAATATTTCTATACATTAAAATGTATTGAATCATAATCCAGGTCCAGGTCCACTCAGATGGGATATTTTAGTTCAACCGAACGATGTTTTATCATGAAACTGTCACAAAACTGGATCATCAAAGCGGGTACTTTATGACTGGCACTGAAAGAATTTTAAGCTGTGTCCCTGAACTTTGGTCGTTTGCCATCTATACAGCTGTTTTGCTTCTCAAAATTCCGCCTTCATTTTCTTCCTGTCATTGTTTCAATTTGCAAGCCTTTTTTTTAATTTGCATGGAAACTCATGCATAGTTTCAGTACATTTTGCCTAATATGTGCATTTTTACACATCTTCTCCAACTAATGCATTTTATTTATGCATATTATTCCACTGTATACCTTCATAGCTGTTTGAATTTTGTAAAGTACATATTGTTTCATGCCATCTTTTTTTCTCTAGAAGTTTGCAAATTCTGATGAACCTTGCACATTCTTGAAGAGAGATGCAGTTCTCCTCACAAAAAGTCCAAACAAGGCAATTTTCAGTGAGACAGAATGTTAACTGAGAATACTGAATCCAACAAAGTTATTTTCTACAAGTAGAGCTACATGATGGTGCTCCAAAGGAATAACCATATGTTTTCTGGAAGCTGGAGGAGATAGGTCCCCCTTTATTCGCCGTAAATGAAATACATATATTTGGACACAGGAAACTTGATTGAGAGAACTTTAGCAACAAGGAGAAATCCCTCTTTCTGTAACATTTACTCAAAATTATATCTACTAAAGTGGTGCTGGATGAGACTCTTGAGAGTCCCCTGGACTGCAAGGAGAACAAACCTATCCATTTTGAAGGAAATCAACCCTGAGTGCTCACTGGAAGGTCAGATCCTGAAGCTGAGGCTCCAATACTTTGGCCATCTCATGAGAAGAGAAGACTCCCTGGAAAAGACCGTGATGTTGGGGAAGTGTGAAGGCAAGAAGAGAAGGGGACGACAGAGGATGAGATGGTTGAACAGTGTCATTGAAGCTACCAACATGAATTTGACCCAACTCCTGGAGGCAGTGGAAGACAGGAGGGCCTGGTGTGCTCTGGTCCATGGGGTCACGAAGAGCCGGACATGACTTAACGACTAAACAACAACAACAACAAGGTGAAATACAGAGTATTAAATCAAAATTAAGTTCTCTGAGTTCTAGAGTGTATATGCTTGCTTCTTTCATTCTTGCATATAAGAGTGAGAAACATAAAAAAAATTCCCTGCCTTTGAGAGAGCAAGATATTTTCTACCAGTATCAATGAAAGTATTTTTGAGAAATTGCAAAAAGCTACAATGGCTGCAGTCTTCTTATATGGACTTAAAAAATTAGAACCATTGATAGGTAGTTCACATACAAATGCAATCAGAGGTATTTGTGTGTTTCAGGGGAAAACAAATTGCAAGCTTTCTTGGAGGAACTCCACTTCATCAGGCTGAACAGAACCCCTTAATACAGAAAAATTGTAGACAAGAGTTGAAAGATTAATGGTACATGTCTGTGAGAGGTGATCTCAGTCCAGCTACATCATGTACCTGTATAGCACCATTAATTTCAGACCCAGGGTATGGGAAGGACAGGGAGAGAGAGAAAAGTTGGAAAGTGAAGAACACCAGTCTCCCAGCATTGCCCTTTTTAGAAGGAACTGGAACTTAATCCAGACAAGACAGAGGATCTCCTGGTCAGTCGAAAGGCAAATCAAGGAATAGGGATTCAGCCTGTGCTGGATATGGCCACACTCTTTGCGAAACCACAGGTGTGTAGCTCGGGGTTGCTCCTTGATTCATCTCAGGGCCTGAATGCCCAGGTTTCAGTAGTAGCCAGGAGTGCCTTTGGACACTTAAAATTAATGCACCAGCTGCACCCGTTTCTTGAGAGATGTGAATTGGCCATGGTGACACATCCCTAATTACAGCTCGGCTGGGTTACTATAACATGCTTTACATGTGTTTGCCTCTGGAAAGTGTTTGGAAATTTCAGAGGGTCCCAAATGCCATAGCCAGATTAACTGGGGCTGGTTGCAGGAAACATACAAGTCCCCTGTTACAACAGCTCCACTGGCTGCCAATCCATTTGCAGGCACAATTCAAAGTGCTGGTTTTAACCGACAAGCTATCTAAAAGGGGTCCAAGCTATCTAAAAGAGCGCATCTCCTTCTATGAGCCTGCTCCGGCTTTAAGATCATCAGGGGTTGCCTTTCTCTCAGTCCCGCCACCCTCACAGGGGCACTTGGTGGGGACCCAGGAGAGGGCCTTCTCTGTGGCTGCTCCCAGACTCTGGAACTCCCTCCCACAAGAAGCCAGTCTGGCCCCGTCATCACTGTCCTTCCTCAAGTGAGCAAAGACCTTACCCTTCAGACAGGCTTTTCCTTAGTGAATGGCAGTCTGAGAGAGGTTTTTCAAATTGGATTGTTGAGCTTTGTTGCTTTTTAAATGTGTTTTTAGTATTCATTTTGTTACCCTTTTAATATGATACTCATTAAATTCTTTCAACAAGAATATTCGCTTGTTTTTAGCTTTTAAATACTGTCCTTTTAATGCTGTAAACTGCCTTGGGCCCTTTAAAGGAGAAAGGCTGGGTAAAATATTTTAAATAAATAAATTATAAATACGGACTCAAAGACAACTGTGTCCATTGTGTTTTTTAAGCCATCCACTCCCTTCCAGGTGATTGCCTCAGGAGCTGATTATAGATACCTCCCAATTGCTGAAAACATGGGGGAAAAAATAAAAAATAAACAGTGAAATAAAAAGAATACCATGCTCTATAAGGTGCCCCATGCCCTTCTTTCCTGTTTGCACCACTCAGCCTCTGACCTGGCCTTGGCATTTGCAATTCCTCTTTCCTACGAATGGAGCTTTCACAGAGAAAGAGAAACACACAAATTCTGCAATAGAACCAGGCAAATACCAGGTCAGAGTGTCACCAAAAGTGTACAGGATAGAGCGGATCCACTCTCTGTGCGCTTCTTCTGGTCAAGGTCTGTGTTGAGTGGTCTGTGCATCTTCCTGGTGCTTTGCTTCAGAAATAGAGAAGACACTGGCTTTCCGTAGAGATGCTTTGTGTAACTGGGCAACGAAAAAGCTCTCTTGTATTGGAGATGTGAGCTCTCACAGCAGTTAATGAATTTTCAACAAATTGTATCAACACATCTCAAGGAGAAACAAAGATGTCTTTCTCAAGGAGAAACTGTGATGTCTTGACCTCTTTATGGAGGTTTTGTTGATTTGTACGGGAAAGAGTTAAACACATGCCGGATTTGGGCAGGATTACATCCCTAGCCGTGGATTTTTTTCCTCCTGTGATCACTCAGCAAATGTCATCAAATAATAATGGTGCGCTGTCAAGTTAGCTCTGACTTATGACAATTCTTTCCGGGTTTCCCAAGATGCAGAGTGGAGAGCTGAAATCAGCAACCAAACTCACTGAGCTATCCAGCCGCCTAGTGAATGTCATAGCGCTGCCCTAACTGTAACCGGCCGGGGGGGTTCTAGAGGTCCTGATGGGGAATTTTCCTACATCAAGATTACCATAAACCCAAGCAGGTTGTAGTCCCAAAGTGAGGTTGGGCTAGATCTTCACAGCTGTGGAATACTGTGGCGGCTATGATGAGGTAGACTTTGGCACAATAGACTAAATTTAAAAACTTCGAACTGCAGCATGGGGAACACTCAAAAATCTATACCCTAAGTTACACAAAAAAAACAACAGCTATGTAATGGTAGAAGACAAGCATGTTTCAAGAGAATGGCTGAGTTGACATTCTGTTGAGCTAATTTCCTCCTTGAAGGGAGGTTGTAATATAAGAGAGAATTCAGCGTTGGTGTCTTTTACTAACAGTCCAATGTTTGTTGGTTTATTTATTTATTTAACTGTTCCTTCTGCTACTGCATTTCAGTCACTTAGGAAGCTGGAATAGGTGTAACTCTTTCTAGTCCATGTTTCTGGTTGATTCCCAGTCCCTATCAGTATAATGTATGTCTATCTAGTCTGTGGTGGCGATGCTGCGGGTTAAACCGCAGAAGCCTCTGTGCTGCAGGGTCAGAAAACCAGCCGTCGTAAGATCAAATCCACATGTTCATCAAGAAAAGGGGATGGATAAGGATATTTTGTATAGTAATTTGCAAAAACTGACTTTATCAGGTATGTTGTCAATGTCTCATGCAAACTCTTTCTCTCAAGGTATTTCTTCGAAATCTTAAAGCTGACAGGAAAAAAATGGATTTGTTTGAAATATGGTGCTGCAAGAGAATGACTGACTGATTGACTGAATGAATGAATGTATTTATTACAGTCGGGTGACCAGCACATAAAACATATTATGTGGCTAAAATATACAAAATGCAATTTAAAAATATACAACCAGTTCATAAAACATATTATGTGGTTAAAATATACAAAATGCAGTTTAAATAGTATACAACAGATAATTAATTGTGTACTGGTTGTAAAATATGGGAAGAATCAAATACAGCATTTTTATAGCTATCCTTTGAACCATTGGATTGTCTAGGCGGGCAAACGGGCTTGGACAGGGTCTTTGAGTTATAGGTAGTCCTTCCTACATATTTGTAAAGATTTGTAAACATTTCCTTCCTTCGGTTGAGATCACAACATTTCTCTATGCTCGACAATAAACCACCCTCATGCTAAAACCAGTCAACCTGTGAACTCAGGAGACTATAAGGGAGTGCTCTGCCATTGCTGCGGCACAAAATTTTGTTGCAGAACATGTAATAAGGGATGTTTTGGGCACATCATGAAAAGTCAAGGTTCTCCAGAAAAGGCAATAATGCTGGGAAGGTGGGAAGCAGCAGGAAAAGAGGAGGACTAAATATGAGATGAATTGACCCCCTAAAGGAAGCCACAAGCTTGAGTTTGCAATTGCTGAGCAGACATGTTGAGGACAGGATATTTTGGAGACGGGTCTTTCTTAGGGTTGCTATAAGGCAGAGGCAATTTGGTGACACATAACAACAAATCCTTTATTATGGTGGGGTCTTCTGTAGAAGAAATTGAACGGGAATTGAGAGAAGGTTCATGAATTGCACACAAAAGAAACAAAAGCTGGTCCTTAAGTAAAATCCAAAACTAAGGTGGGTTATCTATTTATTTATCTATTTATCCAAAACTAAGGATGGGTTATCTATTTATTTAAATTAAGGCCACTTAATTTCAGAAACAAAACAAAACAACCCCCAAACCACCACCACTATCCCAAAACACACACACAAAAACCCAGATATAGGTTAACTTTTGAGTCTGGACATTTCAGAGTTGGAGGGGTGGGGGACACAGAAAAAGACAAATTTCGCCAAATGCCCCAAATAATCTTGTCCGGACGTGAGGGCTAGGCTCCTTTGCTTAATGTGAGTTCCAAAAAGGATGTTTTCAGCATCAGCTTGAAGTATCTGGTTTCACAGAATATACATATTTTATTGTCTTTGTTCAATTCGGTCAGCAAGGGCCTGTCAATCTCTTGGCTTCCGGCCCACTGCCTTATATCTCAGCACATGGGTCCTGTCTGGCTGGAGATTTTATAGGGCTGCCAGGTTTGTGGCAAATGGTACTACTTTTGAGAAAGCGAGGCGTTGTTTGACTGTGTCTCACTACCAACATAGTTTGTCACAGGCCTTTAATTGGTAGAGCTGTTTGCCACTATATATAAATAATCACTGTTTTGACTCCACCAAGGGGCTTAGTTACAGCACTTCAGTTCTGTGGGATTTGCAGTAAACCAGATCAGAAAGATTTGCTGTCATACCGATACACTGTAGACCTAGTTTCATTAGCTGGTGTTAATGAGCATATAAAAATGGAATCGTTCTCGCAACAAGACAGACCTTTGAAGAAGTGATATGAATAGAATAATGAGGTAAGATACCTGGGTTTAGAATATCATGTAGTAGGAAATATGGAAAAGGCATGAACTCATATACTGTATGTATATAATCTTATTTATGAAGAGCTTGCAACCATACAATACTTCATATTGTTTTATTAGCATGCAACATGCTTGTAGAAAAACAGGGATACGGAATGGGTGGCAATAAATATTTTGCAAGATGGTATGAAGCAAGATTGTTTGGTTCAAAGGCAGAGGGGGAAAGAGCTGATTTCACAGAGACATGAATTCTGTTGCAGAGTTTTGAATTTCTGAACAAGTTCCTCACATTAGTTAGTTAGGCATCCTTCAGTCTCAAAAGACTATGGTACCGTGCTCTGTATGGAGGACTTGGAGCAGCGTCTGGTGTGGCTGAGGAGGCCGATTCGAGAGTGACAGTCTCTTCCACACTGAAGACAAATCCAATCTGTCCCCTGTCCAGCTCCCTGGTTTTGTTGCTTTTGTGACTTCCTCTTTGCCTCAGCCTGCTGGGCAAGGGTCTCTTCAAATTAGGAGAGGCCGTAATGCAATGCCTGCCTCCAGGCTGAACGCTCAGATGTCAGGGCTTCCCATCTGTTGAGGTCCATTCCTAAGGCCTTCAGATCTCGCTTGCAGATATCCTTGTATCGCAGCTGTGGCCTCCCTCTGGGATGGTTTCCCTGCACTAATTCTCCATACAGGAGATCCTTTGGAATCCGACCATCAGCCATTCTCACAACGTGTCCAAGCCAACGTAGACGTCGCTGTTTCAGTAATGTGTTCATGCTGAAAATTCCAGCTCGTTCTAGGACTACTCTGTTTGGAACTTTGTCCTGCCAGGTGACACCAAAAATCCGTCGGAGGCAACGCATATGGAAGGTGTTCAGCTTCCTCTCCTGCCGTGCACAAATGGTCCAGGACTCACTACAGTACAGGAGTGTGCTTAGGACACAGGCTCTATAGACCTGGATCTTCATATGTGTTGTCAGCTTCTTACTGAGCCATACTCTCTTTGTGAGTCTAGAGAACATAGTCCACCCTTTTCTCATTAATTGGCACTTAAGGTCTCAACTCACTCTGAGACATTTGTAAGAGAAAGAATAAAAACATTTCATGACTTAACAGTTGTGAAAAGATCACTAGCAAACAAACAAACAAACAAATCTGATTCTAAGCCAGGAAAAGAAAGAGGAAAAGAGACTTAGCAGAAAGGTGAGATTATCTTTGAAATCGAAGGTAGGAAGGAATGATTGGTTAGTGCTGTATAGATTGACAGTCACCCCGGCCAAGAAAGGTCCCTTCCAGCCACACTTTCTATAGGCAGCATGCAAGGCGGTAAAAACTCAAACAAATTCATAGTCTTAGATGTTTAAAGCTATCCTTGTATATGTCTGTGTATGATGCCCACTCTAGATGTGTTCGCTGTGGAAAATAACTGTCACAACACAACTGTTTCCTACTGAATGTAATTGTATTGAAAAGGTAATCTTGCTTATCAATTTCCTATCAAAATTTTCCTCAGAATGGGGAGAGATGGCTGCTTCCTAACTGGTTCTCAGAAGGGCTTCTATTGGATTATGCAGCTATCTGAAACCATGTGTTTACTATTTCTCTCATGTTTTACAGGGCCAGATCTACCATTAGGCAAGTCAGTGTGGTTGCCTCGGGCAGCAGATGTGTCCTGAAGGGGCAAGCAAGTTGTTGGTTGTTTCATAGAGTGTTCTTTTTAAAGCAGAAGGATAATTGCATAAGTTGAGCGACCAATCATTCGATGGGTTGCATAATTAATCTTGTAAGAAATGTGAGTCTGGAGGTGCAAAAATCAGCCCCTGGAATAGAGGGGTGTTTACATGATTGTCCTTACGCAGTTGTGTAATGGAATAGGATACTATCCTTAATTTGTGATTGTTGTACAGTGGTGCCCCGCATGACGATGATAATCCGTTCCATAGAAATTGCTGTCTTGTGAAAACATTGTCTTGCGGAAACCGTTTCCCCGTTGGAATGCATTGAAACCTGTTTAATGCGTTCCAATGGGGAAAAAAGTTGTCATTTTGTGAAGATCACCGATATGGAAGCCATTTTGCAAAGCGCCGATCAGCTGTTAAAATGGCTGTCCTGCGAAGCATCAGTCCCGAAAACACCCATTTTGGGAAGCACCGATCAGTGCCAAAATTGTCCTCTTGTGAGAAACAGTTTGCAAGGCACGGACCCAAATATCGTCCAGCGAAAATTGCCCATTGGAAACACTGTTTTGCGAATCACTATAGCGATCACAAAACCTCATCGTTATGCGGATTCATCATTTTGCGAGGTCGTCATCTAGCGGGGCACCACTGTATTTTTTTCTAAGTATGGAAGAGAGGTGAAGGATTAATGTGCCAAAAACAGATTGTTATGCCACCTTTCTCCCAACTATGGGGCCCAAGGCTGCTTGCAAATTCTTAAAAGACCATACCAAGTAAAAACATAATAAATTATTACATTATGAAATAATTAAGCATATAAAGTATTAAAATAACAGTTTTAAAACTGTTAAAACACCTTAAAGCAAATTATAAAACATACATAAAACAATATGCATCACCCAAACTCATCATTGCCCATTTAGCTGTTGAAAGCCTGTCTCGAAAGTAGGGTTTCCATCTGTTACATTGAATTGATGTGGATACAGAGCACTGGGATTGGGGGTGGGTTCATCATTTCTTGCCTCACTTCAAGCAGCAAAATGTCTTGGATTCTTTTGGAATCTGGGACTAAGCCATAATCTGTCTGATGTGTGTGTGTCTAGTTTTATTGCTTAGATATCACATTAGCTTTCCAGGAGAAGACCCTGAGTGGGTTGAGCTGACATGATCAGATAAGCCCGTTGTTGTTGTAGGTGTTTTGAAATTCTCAAAACACCCCGTGTACAAAGTGATAATGCAACAGTAGGTCTCTTGAGCAAGTGGTCATGTACACAAGATGCTGTTTACTCAAGATATTTCCATTAGACACAATCAATATTACCTAATGAAGTCTGCAACAAAATGTTACAAATACCCCCACCTTGCAACAGGTGCGGCCTTCAAAGGAAACATACACAAGGCAATTTAGGCTAAATGTCAGATGAGAGGAAGGCAAAAGAGGAAAAGGAATCATGTCACGTGTGTTTGTTTGTGTGTCTCTGTGTATACAAATGGTGCAGTCCAAAAGGCCAAAATAATATCAAGCACAGGAATTATTTAGTTACCTAAATGAGTTATTAATTATCTAATTTGCGTTTTTAAAGGTAGTTTTGAGAAATGTGAAATACCTTTGTTTTTGTTGAAAATTATAAATTATAAAATTTATAAATATTATACTGATGCCATTTTCTTTTACCATGGGGCTGTACAGTGGTGCCCCGCATAGCGACGTTAATCCGTTCCAGGAAAAACATCACTATCCGAAAACATCGCTATACGGAAAGAAAAACCCCATAGGAACGCATTAAATTCCGTTTAATGCGTTCCTGTGGGGGATAAACTCACCGCTAAGCAGGAATCCTCCATAGGGCCGCCATTTTCGCCGCCTCGGTAAGCAAGGAATCAGTGCGAAAACGCTGTGGGCGGCCATTTTGTTGATGCGGCGACCATTTTGGAACCGCCAATCAGCTGTTTCTAAAATATCACAATGCAAAGATTGGTAAGCGAAACGCTTACTGATCATCGCAATGCGATGTTTTGCCTATTCAAAACATCGCAATGCCATTGCAAAATCCGCGTCGCTATGCAGATTCATCGTTAAACGGTGCGCTCGTCATGCTAGGCACCACTGTATTAGATTCTAGATACAAATCATGACCCAATTCTTTCTAGAAGCAAAAAATGACTAAAAATGACCTTGGTATGATCAGAAATAGGTTTATACTTGATAACGCACTGCTCCCACTCAAACTGGCTAAATATCTCTACTTACTCTTAACACCTAAACAACACAAAGCTCTTACTCTGGCCTGCTTCAATGCACTTCCGTCAGCAGTCCAGGAAGGGAAGTATAACACCTCTTACGTTCAGCGTTTATGCCCCTGTAACTCTGGTGAGATTGAATCTATTTCCCATATGTTACTCCATTGTATTCAATATTCTGGCATTCAATAAGTCCTTGTTAACCCTTACATAAGGGCATTTCCTGGACGATCAGATGCACATTACACACTGCTTTTGCTGACAGGGCAATGCCCTGGCAGATATACTGGGGTAAACCAAAATTCAGATATGCTGACAAAAGTAGCTAAATTCTGTGCTGTTGCAATCAAAATCCGTGAAGGAAAGGTTCCACCTAAAGCGCAGCTATAGTATCTGTAATTTGGTGTACTGTATACCAATTTGGTACAATGATCACACGGGCTCTATGAGCTTCAAAGTAACAATTTTGTCATTCTGTGCAAGCTGCAATAGCTCATAGATAAGGCCTATGATAGGGAGGAAGGAGATATTTAGTAAGATGTATGAATGTAGTTATATATATATATATATATGTATATAGATGTTTTTAGTGTTTTAGTGTTTTTGATGTTTTTAGATTGATTTTATGTCTCCTAATTTAAATAATTTACCTTACTTTTGCTGGTCAATGACCGTAATAAAACATTTGTTTCTTTGCCTTTCAGCCCTTCCTCAGTGTGCCTTTTGCCATTGCTTCAAACAGACTGTAGAGAGGGGAAAAGAACCACCCAGCAGGGAGGCGGGGCTGTATTTGAATTCAGAGATGGGAGAGAATGATTGGTCCCTGCTGGATAAATACTGTAGTCAATCCCACCAGCTGAGTGAAGCTCTCCCAGTCAAACAAACTAGAGGCAGCATGCGAGGTTGTGAAAACTCCAATAATGTTAGAGACGGGGGCCTTCACAGATAAACAGCTGGCCACCACAGTTACATAATGGTGTCAATCATCATAATGGCAGTTGAAAATGTTGCACACTGCATATGTGGCATGAGAAATAAAGAGCACAGTGTTACTCAATACTGATAACAGCTGTAATTTGCTGACCATGATGTTCCCAAAATAATGTGCAAACGTGTGTGCAATTATACTGCCTTTCATACTTTGTGTTTGAAAAAAATGCGGACAAGAAATATGACACCTGAGAGTCCAGCTAGGTTGGTTTACAACAAATGTGTGTCTCTTGTATGGCTAGAATGACTCTCTTCTGTGATTTCACAAAAGGGGTAATGAATCACCACAGTCTGTGGAGTTTGCTCTTCATATATTTTTTGCAGGCCATTCATTTCCTGCTCTGGCAACTTTCATTATACTGTGCCAGAAAGAGCCAGAAAGGTTAGGTTATTTACCTTAAATACGACGTGGTCGCACTGTGGGTTAAACCACAGAAGTCTCTGTGCTGCAAGTTCAGAAGACCAGCAGTCGTAAGATCGAATCCACACCACGGAGTGAGCTCCCATCACTTGTCCCAGCTCCTGCCAAACTAGCAGTTTGAAAGCATGCAAATGCAAGTACAGCGGTGCCTCACTTAGCGACGTTAATCCGTTCCAGGAAAAACGTTGCTAAGCAATTTCATCACTAAGCGATTTTTAAAAGCCCATAGAAACACATCAAAACACATTTAATGCATTCCTATGGGCTTAAAAACTCACTGTATGTGAAAATTCTCCATAGTGCCGCCATTTTCGCTGCGTCTTAAGTGAGGCAAAACAGCGGGCGGCCATTTTGTTTACCTGGTGACCATTTTGAAACCGCGGACTGGCTGCCTGACTGGATGTGTTTGAATCCCCCCCCCCCGACACAGGAAAGCCTATGAGATTCTGTGAGCTCAACGCTAACCCCTCCCAACACATTTCCTATCTCTGCAAGGATTAGCAGTTGCAGCGTGTAGTTTACTTGGTGGTAAAATGAATTATTGTTTTACATGTGAGCAAATCAATTCCAATTTATGGTGACCCTTACAGGGTTTATTTATTTATTTATTTATTTATTTATTTATTTATTTATTTATTTATTTATTTATAGCCCGCACATCTAGTCATACCGTAACAACATATCATATAGCAAATACAGTTTAAAATCATAACAATATATTACTAAAAACAATGATCCAGATGAGAGAAAGCATAAAAAACAAAATCAGGCAGTGTATGGAGGAAAGGCTTATACAGCCAGGTTTTCAGTTGGCGTTTGAAGATGCCCAGGGAAGGGGCCATACAGATCTCAGGAGGGAGGCTATTCCAAAGACGAGGAGCCACCACCCAGAAGGCCCAGTTTCTCGTCTTTTGTGAGATGTTCAAAGAGTGATCTTACCACCACTAAATTTCCTTAACTGAGACGGGATTAGAACCCTCTCCTAGTCCAACAATCTGCCCTTTACACTACACTAGCTCTTACATCATGAGTATCTCAGTGTATGCATAGAGCTGGAAGGATTCCACAGGATATATGTGCCATTTGTTTTCAGTAACAGCCGCCTAGAGTGGTCTTTTAGGCCAGATGGGCAGGGTATAAATCAAATAAACAAAATAAATAATAAAATAAATACAGGACATGTGGTCACCAGAAAAAAGGAATGAACCAGTTTGTTCCAAAAGTGGACCGAACCACGGGACAAAGCACTGTTTGATGACACCCTCAGTAGAGTTTCTGCTGTATAGTGGCTAAGGCTCTGGGCGAGAAGGCTTTGTATCTTTCTATTTGGGTAAACCATGGTTACTCAGCCTCATCCCTCCAGCACATTCCAGTAGAGGGACAATATTGTCTTGTCCTATAGGATTGTTCTGCATCACACTAAAGAAACGGCTGTGAGTAGGTCTGGGGTATTCAGACTTCTTGGACTACAAGTCCTATAATTCCCTGTTCTGGGAGTTCTAGCTAAATTACACACATCTTACAGACACCTGCATGTGGTTCACATGGGAGAAAAGGCCTAAATTGGAAGGCTTTGAGGCTTAGCTTGGCCTAGATCTGCCCTAGCTACCTATTGAGAAGGAAGCTCCCAGTTAGCATCGGGGCAGGAAGTAAGTGTAGCATTTATGAGGAGAAATAACAAAGTGCATGGTCACACACACACACACACACACACACACACACACATTCTTCTTTATTTGTGGCATTGCTCACAAATGCTATACAGTGGTGCCTCGCAAGACAGGCACTCCATTTAACGACGAATCCGCATTACGATGAGGTTTTTGCGATTGCTTGATGTTTTGAATGGGGGAATTTCGCTGCGTGATGATCGGTTCCCTGTTTTGGGAACCGATTTTCGCTTCCCAAAGATCAAAACAGCTGATCGTTGGGTTTTCAAAATGGCCGCCAGGTGATCAAAATGTCTCCCCGCTGTGTTTAGGAGTCATTTTTTGCTGCACAGGCACCCGAAAATGGCCGCCCCTATGGAGGATCTTCACTGGACGGTGAGTTCTTAGGTTTTAATGCGTTTCAATTGCTTTTTTATTTTCGCTTTACGAAGTTTTCGTTCTACAGCAATTTCATTGGAACGAATTAACGTCGTAATACGAGGCACCACTGTACTTCATCCATGCGTTGTACATTTATTTCCACCACTTGATGACTGGAGTGTCTGGAATAATTTGAAACATTCCTGGTAGGAACACCAGCCTGTAGCTTGGCGTGGTGGAGCTGAGGTGCTTCCTTGTAAGCAGATCTCCATGTAAACAAGCAAAGGTTTCCATTTTTAGAGGGGAGTTTTGAGGGGCACACTGCTGTGCAGTGCTTGCCCAGATCATATGAAGATAATAGGCAAATAAAAGTATTAAATGTATGGTGGCTGGATAATACAATGAGCTGGAGCACCTGGCAATACAATGATCAGGCGTTCAATTCTCCATTATGCCGCATAGAATAAGAGTCCGCTTATGTGGTCTTGGGTAAGCTGCACAGTCTCAGGTACTTCCAGAAGAACAGAATGAGAAATTACTTCTGAGTATCATATACCTAGGAAACCCTGGAAAGGGTCACCATCTTTCAGAAGCAATTTGATGGTACATAACTGGAGTGTTGCATTTTCACCACTGCACCAGGAGGCTCCAAGTCTAGAGTCCAAGATCCTTTTAGGAGGGTCAACCCTTGGGCAATGGTCAAAGCTGAGACGCCACAATAGGATGCTTCCATCCTTGTCAGGCATTAATAGCTGCATCATAGAATCACAGAATGATGGAATTGGAAGGGTCCTCTAAGGCAATGGTCCCCAACCTCGGGCCTCCAGATGTTTTTTGGACTACAACTCCCAGAAGCCTTCACCACCACTGCTGGCCAGGATTTCTGGGAGTTCAAGTCCAAGAACATCTGGAGGCCCAAGGTCGGAGACCACTGCTCTAAGGCCATTCAACCCCTTGCTCAGTGCAGGAATCGAAATCTGAGTATACAGTATCTGACAGATGGTTCTTTAATTTTCTCTTGAATGCCTCCAGCACTGGAGCACTCACCAAAGCAGAACAGAGTTGATAGTTCCAGTGGTAATGGGGGCAGAGAAGCTCCTGGAGGGCAGCCGTTGGACAGCACTAGTAGTAAAAGGTGACAATGGGGGAGGATCCATCAAGGACAATATGGAGGTGTAACTCAAGCTAATCTTCTTGATATGGCACAGAAGAAAGCAATGGTAAACTACTTTTGCGTATTTTATAGTTCAAAAATCCTAGAATGACATAATTCCAAATAGGTATAGGAAGGAAAATCCCTGTTAAGTTGTTCTGATATCTGTGTTGTCAGCAAAAACCTATTCGAAGAGAAGTTTCCTGCTGTGTGTGGGCAAGAGCCCACACTTGGTTGGGTAGGATTTTTCCCCCATTGCCCCCCCATTATGAAATGCTGTACTTTCTGGGTTTTTTTTAATGTTTATTTTGCTTTCTGATTTTTTCAGTAATTGTGTGTGTGTATGTGTGTGTGTGTGTATGTGTGTGTGTGTGTGTGTGTGTGTGTCTGCTACTGTTTGTTTTCTCAGTTGTTTCGTCACTCACACAAACACACACACATACAAGTCTTTTTGAATTAGGAGTGGCCACTGTATGTCCCTGTACAAAGGGACGTGGTGGCGCTGGGGGTTAAACCACAGAAGCCTCTGTGCTGGATTGTCAGAAGAACAGCAGTCCAGTCGTAAGATCGAATCCACACGACGGAGTGAGCTCCCGTCACTTGTCCCAGCTCCTTGCCAACCTAGCAGTTCGAAGGCATGTAAAAGCGAGTAGATAAATAGGTACCACCATGGTGGGAAGGTAACGGCATTCCATGTCTAGTCGCGCTGCCCACGTGACCACGGGAACTGTCTACGGACAAACGTTGGCTCTGTGGCTTGGAGATGGGGATGAGCACTGCGCCCTAGAGTCGGACATGACTGGACTAAATGTCAAGGGAACCTTTACCTTTACCTTACTGCATTTGTGTTCTAGTGCTCAGTTCAATGATATTCACAGTCACACCTCTTATAGATACGCAATTAGTATCTCATCTGATGAGACTCCTTGACTTGTTATCATGGACTCTCTCAGTACATTGACAGTGCTTTGCAAGCCACACTTGGAAGTTTTAATGTTAGCACTGTCTCAGTATTAACTGGCTGAAGTTTAACTATTAATGAAAAAATTTAGAAAATACTTGAATTATGAAATCCTTAAATGTTGTTTAAAAATCCAACATTACTATATATAACCAACAGCCACTTTACATAACAAGCTGATCAGTGGCTACCCACAAACCCTAATGTTACTTGTGTAACATCATACGAGAATAAAAATGTCAAAATCGTAATAAAAATGTTGAAATCATTGGGCTTTGAAGATTATTCAGAGTGACAAGTATTTCGAAGTTGTAGATGTCTTCCATCGTGGAGGGGTTTATGATTCTGGGGACCTAAAAGGGCTGATGCTTTTGAATTGTGCTGCTGGAGAAGACTCTTGAGAGTCCCCTGCACTGCAGGGAGAACAAACCTATCCATTCTAAAGGAAATCAACCCCGAGTGCTCACTGGAAGGACAGATCCTGAAGCTGAGGCTCCAATACTTTGGCCATCTCATGAGAAGAGAAGACTCCCTGGAAAAGACCTTAATGTTAGGAAAGTGTGACAGCAAGAGGAGAAGGGGCTGACAGAGGATGAGATGGTTGGACAGAGTCATCGAAGTGACCAACATGACTTTGACCAAGCTCCGGGAGGCAGGGGAAGACAGGAGGGCCTGGCGTGCTCGGGTCCATGGGGTCATGAAGAGTCGGACATGACTAAATGACTAAACAACAACAAACGGGCTGGAGGAAGACCTTCCTTCATGTGTTTTGCTGACTAGCCATTTGCCCTTCCAGAATCCCGAGAAAGCCTGCCTAGAACTATAAAATGTTCTCCCTTTTTTGTTGAGCTGGCATATTTCACTTCTTACAGGGAGAGTGACAGCTGCAAGCTTTCCTCATCTCCTAGTTGCAAAGAAATGATGACCCTCTCTCTTAGGGTTTCCCAATCCCTGCCCCAGTTCCTCTTTCGGGTTTAAGCATTTTTTTTTCCTGCATGAACTTCTCTTGGCAACCTGGAAGTGAGGGTGACTAAGAGGGGAAGACCCAACCATGTCAAATTTCAGAATCAGCTCCTGGGTTGCATAAGAGTTATTTTTAAGGCAATTGCAGACAATGGCTGGAATTTGGAAACCACTTGTTCTGGGGTAACTTTGGGCTACATATATCTCCTTTCCTCTTGATTCTTATGGATTATGCTGTCTAGGACTTCAGATGCCTGAAGCCAACACTACCGTCACATCCCTACCAGAGCTTATCTCTCTAAATTCACACATGTTGGAAGAAAGTTCAGTACCAGGGATAACTGTTGAGTGCATGTAGGCTTCCACATGATTTAGTGCTCGTACTACAGAGGGGGGCAGTTGACCATGGCCAGCACAGAATTTGAATGTCCTGAAAAAGGAAAACAAAACAAACAGACAAAAACAAAACAAAACAAAACACAGCTAATTTGGTATTAATTTGTTATTTTTTGTATTCCACTACAGGAAGTAAGGGAAGAGGAGTTAGGATTATTCTACTTTAAATATCTAAATTACTAGCCTTAATTTAGATATTCTACAGAATTTAGGATTAACTATTTACAAATATTGGAACTACAAATGGAACTCATAATACCTAGTTATTATTGTGTAGTAAGTAACACCTGAGTTATTTCTATGTGATAAGTAATAATATAAATGGCTTTGGCTCAAGCTATCTCAAGGATCACATCTCCCTTTATGTTCCTGCTCAAGTGTTAAGATCATCAGGAGAGGCCTTCCTCTCAGTCCTGGCACCTTCACAGGTGTGTTTGGAGAGTGTCTTCTCTGTTGCTGCTCCCAGACTTTGGAACTCCCTCCCACAGGAAGCCAGGCTGGCCCTATCTTTGCTGTCCTTCTGCAAGCAGGCAAAGACCTTTCTCTTCAGGCAAGCTTTTCCTGAGTGAATGGCTGTTCAGTTGAGGTTTTGAAATGGATAGTTGTACAGTAACTTATTGCACTGAAAGTTGTTTTGGTGTTGATTGTATCTTCAGGTATTGTATCCATTGATCCTTCTAGTATTGTATATCACTGTTATTATCTGAAATGCTGTCTTTTAATTGTTGTAAACCACCTTGAGTCCTTTTTAAGGAGAAAGGTGGGTTAAAATAGTATGTATGTATGTATGTATGTATGTATGTATGTATGTATGTATGTATGTATGTATGTATGTATGTATGTATGTATGTATGTATGTATGCATGTATGTATGTATGTTTGTATGTTTGTATGTTTGTATGTTTGTATGTTTGTATGTACAGTGGTGCCTCACATAACGGGCACCCCGTTTAACAACGAATCCACATAGCGATGATATTTTTGCGATCGCTTTTGCGATCGAATAATGATGTTTCCTATGGGGGGAAATTGCTTTGCGACGATCGGTAAGCTGTTTCGCTTACCGATTTTTGCATAGCGATGATTTCCCCCAGCTGATCGGCGGTTCCAAAATGGCCACCGGGTAAAACAGGGATGGATTCCTCACTTACCGGGCAGCTAAAATGGCCACCGTATGGAGGATTTTTGCTTAAAAGGTAGGTTTTAAGCCCACAGGAACGCATTGAAGGGATTTCAATGCATTCCTATGGGCTTTTTAATTTCGCATAGCGACGAATCTTCATAGCGACGATTTTTGCTGCACGGATTATCATCGCTATATGGGGCACCACTGTATGTATGTATGTATGTATGTATGTATGTATGTATGTATGTATGTATGTATGTATGTATGTATGTGTGTGTGTGTGTGTGCGTGCGTGCGTGTGTGTGTGTGTGTGTGTGTATGTATGTATGTATGTATGTATGTTAGTTAGTTGGTATTGATTGGGTTTAGCAAAGTCTGTGTTTCTGTCTTCTTGCTTGCTTTCCCCTCAGCTGTATAACACATGCTAATAATAATAATAATAATAATAATAATAATAATAATAATAATAATAATAATAATAATAATAATAAGAAGAAGAAGAAGAAGAAGAAGAAGAAGAAGAAGAAGAAGAAGAAGAAGAAGAAGAAGAAAAAGAAGAAAAAGAAGAAAAAGAAAAAGAAGAAGAAAGCAGTTTGCTACAAAGAAAACAGGCATTCTATGTTTTCTTTAGGAAATGAGTCCTGCATATCTGTCTCAGGGTGGTAGGCAGGCAAAATTAGACACAATGGATTTTAAAAGTTCTCATTTAGATTGGGAGCATGCCATTGAGAAAAGTGTGCGTGTTTAAAAATCTCCTTCCCCATACTGTTTTCTTAATTAAAACCTGCTATCTTCTTTGTAGGAGCTTTCTTATCTTGAATGCGAAAGGTGACATTTCAAAAGGTGTCTGTTGTGTTTCTTCATCGGAACATTGCTCCACTTCATTTGCTTATACCCAAATGTTTCATGGGATTGCAAAAATGAAGGCATGCTGGGTTATCTACTGCTGCTTTGATGTGTGTAAAGACTGGAGGGGTGGGGTGGGGGAGAGGCCCTTGAAAAGGCCAGGATCAGGAGCCCTGAGTAAAACAGCAAATTTACATTTAAAAGTGTGTGTGTATGTGCGTGTGTAGTTGTTGTTAAGAGACCCCCCCAATGGCTTTGTTTTTCTTCCTTCCTGACCTACCCACAACTGTAAAACAGACACAGGTCAGGTTTCACATGCAAGGCCATTTGGGGGCAGATTACCACACAGCAGCAGGGAGTGTGGTAAGCAGAGTGTGACAGTTTGCACAGAGTCCAGTTGTCATGAAAGGCTTGCTTTCAAAACAGATCTGGTTTCCTGATTTCCCATGGAGCAGGAAAATGTCCACGGGGTAGACAGGACAGGGCGCAAGCTAGAGCTACCATGCGCCCAGGGGTGGGAACGTGGAATCGGGCAAATGCTACACAATTTCAGAGCCTTAGAATTGTCTGTTTTTTTTAAAAAAAATCAGCTTTGTCAGGTTGCTGGTCAGGAGACAGTGATGTGATTGTGATAGGCACCAGCCTGGATACTGATGGTCCTCATGAAGGAGGGAATGCACCTTGTATCAGACCAATGTTATGGCCCCTACCGCTGGCGACTGTCCATGAAGTTAACTAGGGAATGTCAGCGCCTGCCAAGAGTCCTGACCCTCCTCAGGAAAAATTCTTGCCCTGCTTTTCTTCCCTCCCTTACCTTTCCAAAACAGACAGGGCCGTAACAGCAGCTGCCACTTTCATTCCCTTCCTGTTTTGCTGATGAGTTGCTGTTGCCCCCCATCATTTAAAAACTCCTCAGTGTGTTTAGGAATGCAGAAAAGTACTGCTCTGAGGCTGAAGTGGGAAATCCCAAAGCCATTAGAATGGGGGAAGGAAGGGGGAGGCGTTTTGCTACTCCTGGGGCATTCAGAATCGACAGTTTTTTTGTACTTGGAAGGATTTTCAGGGTCCTCAAGCCCCCAACACAAAAATATTTTCGAGCTTTTGCAACCTCGCACACTGCTTTTAGCATGTTTGGCTGAGAGGTACCTTTCTGGGCTAAGATGATTGTCTGTCTATTCAGCACTAACCAATCATTCTTTACTTGCCTCTGTATTCATAGATGGCCCCACTACTCTGCTCGGTTTGTTTCCCCATCTTGCATCTACTGAAGTCTGTTGTTGAAAGGAGCAGTGCTTGTTGTTTTGCTGTTTGAGATGAGATTGCCAGACTTGGGATCTGTCAAAGGAAAAAAAAAATCTCATTCTTCTGGCAGGGAAAACTGTTGAACGAAACCAGGGAATATGGTGTTGGCTTTGCGGTTAGAAATACTCTGCTGAGATCCATTGCTCCACCTACTGTGGGAAGTGAAAGGATCCTGTCTCTGCAGCTCCATTCATTAGCAGGATCGGTCACCCTTATTAGTGCATATGCACCAACATTGTCGTCCATAACAGAAGTCAAAGACAAATTCTATGGACAATCTGGCAGCTACTATCAAAACAAATCCCTGAGAGAGAACCACTGTTCATTCCTGGAGACGTTAACGCTAGGGTTGGTGCTGATCACAATTCTTGGTCCACTTATCTAGGCTGTTTTGGCATTGGGAAGATGAACGAAAATGGCCAACGTTTGCTGGAGTTTTGCTGTTATTATGGTCTTTGTGTCAGCAACATGTTCTTTAATATGAAGCTTCAACACAAGATCGAAACAGTGGCATCAGCTTGATTTGATCCTCACAAGACACTCTAGCCTTCCTAGTATTACGATAGCACACAGTTATCAGGGTGATGATTGAGATACTGATCACTCCCTGACGGGTAGCAGAGTCAAACTGTGAATAAAGAGACGGCATCACACGAAAAAGAAAGGAAGACCACATATTGACATAAGCAAGCTCACGAACAGAGAAAAGTGGAGGAATTTGGTCAAGCACTTGATGAAACTGTTCCAGGCCCGGCTGGTGCAAATGAACCTGAACGATGGGAACATTTCAGGAACACTGTTTATAACTCCGCCTTGTCCACATTTGGCAAGAAGACCAAAAAGACAGCAGACTGGTTTGAAGCTCATTCAGAGGAGCTGATGCCAGCCATTGAGGAAAAGAGGAGAGCTCTAGCAGCATACAAAGCCTTTTCTACTGAGTACAACTTGCAGGTTCTTCAAGTTGCTTGTAGCAAAGTCCAACAGACTGCCAGGAGATGTTCTAACGATTATTGGCTTCAGCATTGCTCACAGATACAGATAGCAGCAGACACAGGTAACATCAAGGGAATGTATGACAGTACCAAGGAGGTTTTAGGTCCAATACAGAAGAAATCTGCTCCTTTGAAGACTGCTACAGGCATGATCATCCAGGACCGAGCACAGCAGATGGAATGCTGGGTGCAGCACTACTATGCGCTATATTCTAGAGCAGTGGTCCCCAACCTTGGACCTCCAGATGTTCTTGGACTTCAACTCCCAGAAATCCTGGCCAGCAGAGGCGGGGTGAAGGCTCCTGGGAATTGCAGACCAAGAACATCTGGAGACCCAAGGTTGGGGACCATTGTTCTACAGAGAATATAGTAACCAAAGAGGCACTAAATAACATTCAGTGCCTGCCTGTCTTGAAAGAGTTGGACGGCGAAACAACTTTAGCAGAAATAAAAGTGGCCTTGGATTCCCTCGCCTCCGGCAAGGCACCTGGGGAGGATAACATCCCTGTTGAAGTGCTGTAGTGTTGTAAAGAGACCATCACCACTGAGCTGTATGAAATCTTCTGTCTTTGCTGGAGGGAAATGAAGGATGCAAACATCGTCACATTGTACAAGAAAAAAGGAGACAGGGACGACCGCAATAACTACCATGGCATCTCTCTTCTCAGCGTTGTAGGGAAGCTGCTTGCCCGTGTTGTGCTGGAGAGGCTCCAGGTGCTTGCAGACAGAGTTTATCCAGAATCACAGTGTGGATTTCGACATGATATTTTCCCTCAGACAGTTGCAGGAGAAATGTAGGAGACAACAACAGCCTTCATAGATCTCACAAAGGCCTTTGATTTGGTTAGCAGGGACGGCCTTTTTAAAATCCTTCCCAAGACTGGGTGTCCACCTTGACTCCTTAACATCATCAGACTCTTTCATGAGGAAATGAAGGGCACTGTAGTTTTTGATGGCTCAACATCAGATCCCTTTGACATCCAAAGCGGAGTGAAACAGGGCTGTGTCCTCACTCCAACTCTGTTTGGGATTTTTTTTTGCTGTCATGCTGAGGTACGCCTTTGGAACTGCAACAGAAGGTGTCTATCTCCGGACTAGATCAGACAGACAGCTCCCTAATCTCTGTAGATCGAGAGTGAAGACCAAAGTCCAACTGAAATGCATGCGGGAGTTCGTCTTCACCGATGATGCAGCTGTTGTTGCCCACTATGCTGAAGACCTCCAACAACTCATGAATCATTTTAACAAGGCCTGCCAAGACTTTGAATTAATAATCAGCCTGAAGAAAACACAAGTCATGGGCATGGACTTACCTCATTCTATTACCATCTCCAACACAAGAATATTTGACGTTCCTTTCCTTCCCCTCTCCATTGGTTTTCTGTCTTTGTAATGGTTTTTATTATTTATGCTGTGTTATATATGTTTACTTTTATTATTCGCTGTTTGTTAGCTGCCTAGAGTGGTCCTGAGTTGACTAGATAGGGGGGATATTAAATAAATAAATAAATAAATAAATAAATAAATAAATAAATAAATAAATAAATAAATAAATAAATAAATAAATAAATAAATAAGAATAGGAGATTGTTCATGATTTTGTGTACCTTGGCTCAACAATCTCTGACACTCTGTCTCTATAGATATCAAGCTGGATAAACGCATTGGGAATGCAGCTACCATGTTCTCTAGACTCATAAAGAGAGTATGGCTTAATAAGAAGCTGACGGCATATACCAATATCCAGGTCTATAGAGCCTGTGTCCTGAGCACACTCCTGTACTGTAGTGAGTCCTGGACCCTTTGTGCATGGCAGGAGAGGAAGCTGAACACCTTCCATATGCGTCGCCTCCGATGGATTTTTGGTATCACCTGGCAGGACAAAGTTCCAAATAGAGTAGTCCTAGAACAAGCTGGAATTTTTAGCATGTATACATTACTGAAATAGTGACGTCTACGTTGGCTTGTGTATGTCGCGAGAATGGCTGATGGTAGGATTCCAAAAGATCTCCTGTATGGAGAACTAGTGCAGGGAAAGCGTCCCAGAGGGAGGCCACAGCTGCGATACAAGGATATCTGCAAGCGGGATCTAAAGACCTTGGAAATTGATCTCAACAGGTGGAAAACTTTGACATCTGAGCATTCAGCCCGGAGGCAGGCGGTGCATCATGGCCTCTCCCAGTTTGAAGAGACCCTTGTCCAGCAGGCCAAGGCAAAGAGGCAGTCCCGAAAGCAGCCAAATCAGGGAGCTGGACAGGGGACAGATTGTTTTTGTCTTCAGTGTGGAAGGGATTGTCACTCTCGAATTGGCCTCCTCAGCCACACTAGACACTGTTCCAAGACCTCTATTCAGAGCACGTTACCATTGTCTCTCGAGACTGAAGGATGCCTACATTCAACACTTTTTTATTTGATGCTTAGGGGGAGGCAGACTGCCAAGGGCTGATTTCACAACCTGCATTGAATGAGTGGAAAACTGTTTGTCCAACTCTCACTAGGCTAGTCCTCCCTAACCAGTTGATCAGTAAGCAAGAGGAGAAGCTGATCAGTTGCTGGGCAACCTGAGACAAAGGATACATTTGCCCTCATGATCTGCTCCGCAGACTTCCAGGGGAGAAATGCTTGGCTACTGCATGGACAGAATGTCAGACTGGACAGGCCTTTGCTTTGATCCAGCAAGGCTGTTCTGAGGCAGAAGATCTGTGCTATGATTTCCATCAACACCATTAAAGCAGAGCCTTTGCGTGCAGAACCGAGAAAAGACTCGGCCTGAGATCTTAATGAAAGTCACAGTGGACAACACTGGGTAGGAAAGAGGAAACCAGCTTTAGATTCTCAGACAACTGATGTAGTTGATGGGACTTTTTCAAGGAACTTACACACCACTGCTGACTCAAATTGATCCAACACTGGGAGCTTCTATAGCAAAAGGCAACAGAGCAGTTGTAGGAATGTATATGACAGAAGGGGGGAAGAAAGAGGAAACCCAGTGATTAATGCTTTTGACTTGCACATCATCTAGGCGCCAAGCCCTAGGTAGGTGGGTGGGGAAAAATAGATTCTTTGTGGTACCAACTGTTTTATGTATTGAAATGTCTTGAACCACTAGTTGAAATAATAATAAACATGTGCCATCAAGTCAATTATGACTTATGGCAACGCTTTTCAGAGTTTTTCAGGTAGAGAATACTCAAATGTGGTTTACCATTCCCTCCTTCTGGAGTCAGCCTGGGACTGTGCGGCTTGCCCAAAGACACACAGGCTGGCTCTACTCGTACGTAGGAGGCGCCATGAGGGGATGGAACTCCCAACTTCTCGCTATGCAGCCAGATTCCTAAACCACTGAGCTATCCAGCCAGATACACCATTAGGTAGCACAGTACAGTGGTACCTTGCTAGACAGTTACCCCGCATGACAGTTTTTTCGCTAGACACTGACTTTTTCTGATTGCTATAGCGATTCGCAAAACAGTGATTCCTATAGGGGAATTTCGCTGGACAATGTTTGGTCCCTGCTTCGCAAACCGATTTTCGCTAGACGACGATTTTCACAGCTTCCTCCGCGCTCGCAAAACAGGTGTTTGCGGGACCTAAGCTTCACAAGACAGCGATTTAAACAGCTGATCGGCGGTTCACAAAGCGGCTTTCCTGTGGCCGATCTTTGCTAGACAACGACGATTTTTCCCCATTGGAACACATTAAACAGGGTTCAATGCATTCCAATGGGGAAATGCTTTTTGCTAGACAATGATTTCACTAAACAGCGATTTCAGTGGAACGGATTATCATCGTCTAGCGAGGCACCACTGTATATTGATTTTAAAATAAAATCTAGCACCCAATTAAATAAATAGATCCACTCTGCTTGAAAGAAAAGAAGGATAGAAAGAAATGCCAGGAGATGTTGTAATGTCAAAAAAGAAAGAACAAACAAGAACATAAATGACAGCAGAGTTTCATGTATGCACACACAGAGAGAGACGGAAGCAACTGAACTTTCCAAAATAATGAATGGCACAGAGAAAGTTGGCAGAGTGTTCCTGTTTACCATCTTGCACAATATTGTAACACGAAGTCATCAGTCAGCAGAATGAAGGAGAAACAAATATTGCAAAGTAAAAGAAAATAGGAGGGAAGATAATAAACCACAGCACGCTGTAAATGATTAGAATCTGCTAAAATAAGTAACAATACAGCAATGTTCTTCAGCTAACGGCCAGCTGGTGGGTTGTCGTGTTGTCTATGCTTGGTTGCTCTGCAACAAGGTCAACCATCCTGTTTTGCTGACAGACGAAGAAAGAGGCAGAAGAAAGAGGCAAGGTGAGGCTGAGAGGGGTAGATTGAATAAAAGATGCAAAGACAGATGTCGTGAGACAAAAATTGAAGTGGAACTCATATTGCAAGCTGGGAGGACCTTATGTTTGCAGAGTGAACTGCAAGGTGGTCTTAAAACAAAGAGGGAAGAGCTTTGTTATTCTACAAGGAAGGTAGCTCAAGATGTGTCTTCAAAGAACTGCTGCTAATGTGGAAATGGAAACCTTAGATTGGCATGTCTGTCTTTTCAAGGCTCCTAAAGTTTCCTTCACAAATTACTCAGGGGATCAAGGATATAACTGACAGGGGGAAATGCATTTGAATGAAGCCTCTTTGTCAGTAAACCTGGGTTATTAGGATGAGTCATTGTGTATGTAGTGATGGCAAGGTACAGGGTGCATTCCTCAGCCCCCCTCCCCAAATTCTTTGTCACGAAGGAACTTACACATGAAAGAATCAAAGTGAGTCTGAAACAGAGCTGGAGGCAAGAGGAAGGAGCATCCTCTGTTTGAACCATGTCAAGTCCAAATCTGATTGAAAGATAACCATAAGAAGGGAGAACCGGGATCTCTTTTTTCCCAGGCCTCAGTTTGAACAACAGACTGAGCAAGCATGCAAGTCACTTGGTCAAAGTCTTCTTTGATATCTTTGATTTCAATTTGGGGTAAGAATTCCTACATTTCCATCAAGCCATATAAATCACCACATACAAATGTGATGCAAAAGTTCAAATGCATCTTTTTTTTTGGTGATCTGTTTCCTTCAGGGCTCTCTCTCTCTCTCTCTCTCTCTCTGTGTGTGTGTGTGTGTGTGTGTGTGTAAGAGAGAGAGAGAATGTGTCAAAAGCCATTCCAGAAAGAAGACAAGCTCCCAGGCATAGGTCAGCCTTCGCAAACGGGGTTCCTTCTTGATGTTTTAGATGACAACTCCTATTTTAATCCAAGCTAGAACGTTGGGGATGGTGTGCACATGGAGGCTGGGGGGGAGGGGACACTCAGAGATAGGCTTGTGCCTCATTATTTCTCTCTCCTCGGGCTCTCTATACAGTACTTTCCAACTTTAGGTCCCCAGGTATTCTTGGACTGCAGCTCCCAGAAATCCTGGCCAGCACAGCTAGTGGTGAAGGCTTCTGGGAGTTTGAGTCCAAGACCACCTGGGGACCCAAGGTTGGCAATCACTGCTCTAGTAACTACTTCAGACCATGTGATGTTTCATTCTTTGGGATGTTGGTTTGCTGTTTCTTTTCCTTTTTCCTCACTGTCATCCCTGCTCCACGGAATCAGATCAGAAAAGTAGTGAAAGAAATAGGTGGCAAGATAGGGAAATGGGGGTCTTAGGCAGTTCAGAGGGCCATATTTGACTCAGTGGGAGATCTGTTGCTGACCCCCTTTTCTAGTAGGCCTTGAACAAAACACAGCTGCCCATTTTTCTTCTGGTTCAGTGATTCCTTTTAGCAGCAAGATACGTAAAGTGTACTCACCCATATGTTGCAATCTCCATGCTGTTTGTCGAAGGGTCAAACTATGTCAGGGATTAGGTCCTGACAACTGCTTGTTTAAAACCCAATATATACACACACATCTATACACACACATCAGGCTCTGTAGCTTGTGCTTGGCAACCGAGGGTTGTGCAATTGGTAGGATGTCTTGCTTTGCTGGCTTGTGAAATAGCTTTAAAGTCCCTTGTGACTTCCCTCCTTCCTGTCCGATTTGACCACTGACCTTCCTGCTTTGGTCTCCTGTGGCAATCAAGCTCCAGTAGATGACCTGCCTATATGAAGTTGATCAGGAGCTTGGGGTGTCATTGAGCAATCCTCTAATAAAAGGCTCAGGTTCTCTTTCTCTTGAGTCGCATCCTTGTTCAGTTTTCTTCTTCTTCCTATGCTAAGCAGAAAATACGTCATGTTCTTTTTGGTATGTTTCTTCCATATGCCTCTCCCTCTTTATGATGGGGTCCCTTAATGGTTTTGCCTTAATATGTGTCTTTTAGTACATGAAGACCATTGAAGTTGTCAGATGGGTTTGGTGACATCAGAGAAGGGAGAGTTCTAATTTGGGGAAAGCTGGGAAGGGTATATCTTGACCTGTAAACTTACAGTACTTCTCATTTTTTTACCGGATGTGGCACTAAGTTCTTTCCTGAGAGTTGACCCAAATAGTGCTCTAGTGAGACAAGAGTGAGAGCATGGGGGACCCCTCCATTTTTGCTTTCTGGATGTGTGATGGAGAGCCAGTGTGGTATTGTGTGTGGTGTTGGACACAGGCACGAGAAAGACAGATTTGAAACCCCACTTAAAGCTTGGAAAGGTTACTTTTTTTGGACCAGAAGTCCCAGAATCAGCATTGGAAGTAAACATGGTGCCTAGAGACCTGTGGTCCAATGCTTATCTTTTCTAAGTCTGGCTCTCCACTGAGCACTGGAATCTGGAATGAGGTGTCATGAATTTGCTGACCAACTTTTCTCTCCATTTCTCCTCCTCCTTTGTTCCAGGTGAGGTTGCACAGCTGCTAAACCAGTGCCTAGAGTACAGCTGCTGAACCAGTAATAATGGCAGAGGGCCAATAAGTAGATTTTCAACAAGACAAGTGTCCTGTGGACAGGTGATTCTTGGAACTGAGTGTCCCTATGCAGCCTTTACTTAACTGCCATCACCACCATCAAACTGCAAAGCTGGGCTTCTCCTCTTTTGAAAAAGCAGGTGTGTGCAGCTTAGAGGTGCTCTTAGCTTCGGCAATATCACTTGAGCCTCAGATGGCTCCACTCTCTAGGAATGCAATTATGAACATACTTGAAGAGGAACAGTCTGGCCACTAGGGTTCACATTCTGCTATCCTCTGGATTGGACTGTTGTGATGCATCATACATGGGGCTATCCTTGAAGATGACTCTGAAGTAAAGCTTAGAAAGGTACTTCTTTGGACTCCCCTCCCGCAGAAGTAAGTTTTCGAAATTAATTGTAAAAATATAATTTTGGGAAAACCTGACTAATAAGAGTGGCAGTGCTTTTATTTCTGCCTTTTAAGTATGCAACTTTACAAAACCTGGAGAAGTCAAGTCATGCTGATTAGGAGAATCTCAGAGTTTTATGCTCTGATCAGATGGGCATTTAACCTGGTGTTTGATCTGTTGCCAGAAGAGGTTGGTTCAATCCCTTTTCCAGTGATTACATGAAATATTCGCTGGAGGAAACCAGCAAGTTGCCTCAGCATTCCTACCAACACATTTCTGGGTCCCTGTCATGGGTGTCTCCTTTTTTGGTGCAGGTAGGATAACTCCATTTTGGTTTGTTTCCAGAATGTGTGATCACTGGAAACAAACCAGAGTGAGTCTTGTGGCTGTAAAATTGCCTGCTGCTGTCAATTTGCCATGTTAGGAAGTAGCTTAAGAAGAGAGCTGCTTCAGTATATTGGTAAATTAAATACTTCCTCCGGTCCTCCAGTGAGAAAAAAAGACTCTATGAAGGCAGCACAAATGCATTGCATCACTTACAATTTAAAAAAAAATTAGAAAACCTGCTTCCAGACTTGGGAGGAGACAGGAGGGGGCAATGAGGGGCATTTCTCCCCCCCTTTGGCTTGTCTTAAAGCTCTGTTCAAGAACCTGCTTGCAGATGAATCCACTGTGGATTCAGCTGTGAGCAAGATTCTTAGTCTGAAAGTAACTTCACTGTGATCTGAATTTAGTGGAGAGTTGGGAGTGACGCTGAAATCTTGGGGGTGGGGTGTGTATGCAAGAGAGTCCTTATTTCATGTGATGTAATGAATGCATACAAGAACTATGGGAAGTGCCCCATTCTCTCCATCCAATGTTTATTTTAGAAATATCACTTTCATAATATAACCCAGAATTGTTTTTTAAGACTACCAGAATTCCACAACCAGCATGGATACTGACTGCTCTGGCTGCAGAATTCTTGGAGTTATAGTAAAAAATCAAATCAGAACAAAACAAAACGAGAGAGAGAGAGAGAGAGAGAGAGAGAGAGAGAAGTACTGTAAGTTTACAGGTCATGATATACCCTTCCCAGCTTTCCCCAAATTAGAACTCTCCCTTCTCTGATGATGCCAAACCCGTCTGACAACTTCAATGGTCTTTATGTACTTAGACACATATTAAGGCAAAACCATTAAGGGACCCCATCATAAATAAAGAGGGAGAGGCACATGGAAGAAACATACCAAAAAGAACATGAAGTATTTTCTGTTCAGGTGGAAAGCAGAAATTCTGCCAGGTACCTATTGGGAGCAATCATTGTATACACATGTATGCAGACCAACAAAACAAAACAGAGACTGGTGTATGATTAAGATATAGAGAGAATGAGGCTCACTGAGAAGATGTAACTGACCCTCTTCATAGACGTAGCTTAGATTTGCCCATGAGCATCCTCCAAAAACTGTTGTGACTGCTTTTAAATACATAAGTGCCAAACAGCTTTTAAAAACCAGATCACTTTAGGATTTGTTTTGAGGCAGTTAACCCATTTCAAAATTTAGCAGTGCCACCTACAGGTTTGTTGATAAAAGCCTTGTAAATCAAAATCCCCCCCCATCCACCATATATAACAACACCAACACCAACAACACTATCAGAGCTACAAAAATGGCAATATTAGGAACAGCATACATACTCTGCCAATATTTAATGGATACTTAGGTTTTTGATTAAAACTTGTATCTGTTGTAGAATACTAGTCAATGTTTTTATACGTTTGATTGACTGTGCCTGGTATTCCTGAATAATCATAATCATAATAATTAGTGTCAGCCACCAAAAACCTATGGGAACATCAGGTAGAGAAGGTGTCAGAAAATGAGGAAGTCAAGATCTTGTAGGATTTCCGGGTCCAAACTGATAGACACCTTGAAACACACCAGACATAGTAGTACTGTAATAGAATGAAGAAGTGTCTGGATCATTGACATTGCAATTCCAGGGGATGCCAGAGTTGGAAATAAAGAATTGGAAAAATTAACAAAGCACAGTGACCAGGCAATCGAAACATCTCGCCTCTGGAAGAAACACACTTCAGTGGTACCTGTAGTCATTGGGGCTTTGGGAACAATATCAAGAAATTTTACACAGTAGTATAAGCAGTTGCAGATTTCAGAAATCACACCGTTAGAGCTCCAAAACAGCAATATTAGGAACAGCATAAATACTGTGCCAATATTAAACAGATTACTTAGGTTTTTGGTTAAAACTTGTATCTGTTATATAATATCAATGTTTTTATAACTTGACTGTGTCTAGTGTTTTTCAACAAGAACAACAGACAGAGAGAGAGAGAGAGAAGGTGTCAGAAAATGAGGAAATCAAGATCTGGTGTGATTTCCCAATTCAAACTGATAGACATCTTGAACATAACACACTTCACAAATAATAGCAGAACAAAGAAATGCCTAGATCATTCAGATTGCAATTCCAGGTGATGCCAGAGCTGAAAATAAAGAACTGGAAAAACTAACCAAGTTAAAACAAAGGAGGTTCAAACTCAACAGTAGGAAGAACTTCCCGATAATAAGAACTGTTCTGTAGTGTAACAGATGACAATGGAAGGTCAAGAACGTTCCTTTATTGAAGGTTTTGAACAGAGGCTGGATGGCCATTCATTAGGGATGATTTAGATGTGGATTTCTACATTGTTGGAGGGTGGACTACATGACCTTTAGGGTACCTTCCACCTCCATACTCCTATGATCCCATGATTCTACAGGGCTCACTACATGAAGATGTGATTCTGTATCTAGAAGATACAACATGAACTTGCCTGAATGCACATTTGGCCAATTAATGGTTTGTTTCTTTTTTTGCTTGATCAATGGCCAGTTGGGAGATAGTATGGCTTTGTTTGCATATTCAAGGTCTCATGCATCTAGCACTGCAAGATTTGTGTGCTTGGAGGGATAATGAGGTCAGAGGGGGAAACACACATTTGCCTTCATATGTTTTCTGATTCTAAGACTGAAAAGAAAAAGAAACATAACAGCTGCTTTTTGGGAAGCCCCTAGGTGAACCCTTGCATGTCCCCAATTTGACATCTGCTCCAGACTGGCTCTTTGCAAATGAGCTTGCACATTTCTGGAAGGGGCGTTTTCACTCAGCCCTAGAAATAATGCATCTTGTGCCAGGAGGGACCCCATCTAGCATGGCATATGAGAGAAGCAGAGAGGGTCCCTGCAGACAAAGGAAAGTCAGCCTCTGGAGTAGCAGTGAAAACAAGTCCAGGGAAGGGTCTCTTGTGTTCTCTTTTGCTTGCTGACCAGACAGGTGACCTTTGTTATTCCAGAGGGAAGAGGGTCACACAGAGCAACTAGGGATGTTGGCCAGGCACTTAAAAGATTGGGGCCATAGGGCAAAATGGCACAGGTGTTCTGCATAACACCTGCAGATCGACCTAAAATTTGATGTTGCTAGTTTCTGTTGACATGTGGAAACTCAGAAATATATTGACTGGAATCCTGCCGATCGTTGTGCAAGGTTTGTGTAACCAACAAGGTGCTGGGGTGCATCTTGGTCATATGCCAAAGTAAAGATGTACCCAGGCATCTCATCAATTAGCTGCAATTTACTGCAGCAAGCTACGCATCCCTTAACCAAATGCTAATGGGATTCCTGCCATTGACTAGTTCCGTATAAGCTCCTTCTTCTGTGAATGTTGCTGGCTGGATAGCTCAGTGGTTTAGGTATTTGGCTTCAGAGCCAATTTGGAATTTGATTCCCCACTATGCCTCCTGGGAGAGGAGCCAGCCTGTGTGGCCTTGGGCAAGCTGCACAGTCCCAGGGCGCTCTCAGAAGGAGGGAATGGTAAACCACTTCTGCGTATTCTCTACCCAGAATATCCATGAAAAGAGTTGCCATAAGTCAGAACTGACTTGACAGCACATGTTTATTATTTCCATGAATTAGCACAAGTGGCATCTACGGCTGTTCCTTCCACACGTTATCTTCATAACTATCTTCTCAGGTAGGTCAGATTGAGACAGAGCATCTGCTCAAAAAAATCACACAGTCATTTTCAGCCTCAATGAGGACTGGAATCAAGGGCTCCCAAGTCCAGGCCGAGTCTCATAACTTTTAAGACATACTCAAAATTCTCTGATAGAAAAACCAACCGATCATCCACTGCATGTCAATGAATCCCAAGGAGAACAAAATACATATCGGTATTAATGGAAACTTCAAAGGTTTGGGAAATAGGTTGAGTTCTCTGACCCTCTGGCCTAGTAATTGGCCTCTGAAGACAATTAAAGGGGCCTCTGATAGAATCCCATCTGCCATGGCCTTGTTCAACCTAGAAAAAAATGAGCAGGAGTCCTCATCATGACGACAGGGCAATCTTTTCCGTTAACAGATTGAGCTTTTGCTTACATGAGTCATTCGTTCCATGAGCCTGGCAGGCTGTTTACTCAGGGACACTGTCTGTTACTATCAGAACTCAGAAGTAATGGGGAAGTATGTCACAGGTAACAGAGAAAGGTGAGCAAAAGGTGGGGTGGAATTTTGGAGCTGGGGAGAGACTCTTCCTCTGCTGCCTTCATGCACTAGACGTGCCAGCACTTTTAACATAGGTGGCCTGTGGTCTGAAGAGGAGAAGCTGTTTCCTCCCCAAATTTTGGGTGGCATGCTCTTTCTGGCCAGGAACAAAGATGGAGAGATTAACAACTTCCAGAATACCCGCCTAGTTTCCCGCTGGCTTTCCAATATGGGGTGTTCTGGAATTGTAACTTACAGACTAACTTTTCCCGTCATCAGTGTAGACCATGAATGGGGAGCTTTTGAGTCTTTAGGGGGCCCTAAAGCGAAGGGCCCCCTAAACTGTATGGCCCCTTCGCTGGGCATTTTCAAAAGCCAGTTGAAAACCTGGCTGTTTAAGCAGGCCTTCCCTCCAGCCACTATTTGATTTTTTTTTAATTTTTTCTTTCCATCTTGAACAATTGGTTACTGATGTTGTATATTGTTGTTATATTTAAATTGTTTTATTTTTAAGTGTTGTTAGCCGCCCAGAATGGTCAATTGACCAGATGGGTGGGATAGAAATATAATAAATAAATAATAAAAATTTAGGTGTTTTGGACATCAGCTCCTGGAAACCATAATGAAATCACCAATGGCAAGGGATCATGGGAGTGGCAGCCTAAAACACCTTGAGGGAGAAAGATCCCCCAACTAAATGCCTCACAACCCCCACAATCTCTCACTCAGATGAATAGTTTTCCCAACAGTTTTCTTGATTTTCCTGACTAATACTGTATAAAGCCCTAAATGGTTTGGGACCTCAATATCTGGCAGATCGTCTTCTCCCACCCAGATCTACCCGAATCACCCGACACAGCCAGCAGGGACGGCTGAGGGGTCTGACGCCGAGGGAGGCCCGGAAGGAAAAAACAAGAAATCGGGCCTTCTCGGCGGTGGCCCCTCGGCTGTGGAACACCCTCCCCACTGAAATTCGGCTGGCACCCTCGCTGGGCATTTTCAAAAGCCAGCTGGAAACTTGGCTATTCAAGCAGGCCTTCCCTTCAGTCAATTAAGTCTTTCTTATTTTTCTTCTTTAATTCTTGCCATCTTGGGACTCTTTGCTTTAAATTAACTGTTAAAATCGTAAATTTATATTACATTTTATATTATTTTGTTTTTAATGTAAAACTGTATATTTTAAATCGTTTTTATCTTCTAAGTTGTGAGCCGCCCAGAGTAGACTATGTCTAGATGGGCGGCATATAAATGCAATAAATAAATAAATAAATAAATAAATAAAAAATAATTCCTGGCTTTTGGCTGCTGTTAGAGGATCAAAGCTCTACCCATTGTGGTGTAGTACAGTGGTTCCCAACTCTGGGTCAACCAGGTGTTCTTGGACTGCAGTTCCCAGAAGCCTTCACTACCAGCTGTGCTGGTGGTTGGGGTTTCTGGGAGTTGCAGTCCAAGAACACCTGGGTTACCCAAAGTTGGAAACCACTAGCGTAGTGAATAATAGTGTGACTGAGCAGGACTCCAGAGAATTGGGTTTGAATCCTCGCTCAGCCATAGAACGTCACTAGGGGTGTGAAACTGACAGAACCACTCCTTAAATAACTGACTTACCTTGAAAGCCCTATTAGGGTCACTGTAAGTTGATTCCCACTTGATGGCAGAGAACAACAACAACAGAGGGACAGAAGCAACATTAAGAAAAATGGCCGCAACCAGATCTAGACATTGTATCCTCCTATTTATCAATGGGAAATATTGATTGATGAGAGGGTTACCTTCTCGCCTTTCTTTTAATGCAAACATTACTTACTCCAATCCCCAGCTTTTGACAAAGCGCTTTTTATTTCTGCTTCACAGTCACTGAGCGCTGTTTATTCCAGTTGAGTCACCAAGGTAATTAATATTATCTTATTTACCAATGTTTGTCATTTTATAGCTCTGAGTAGCTGGATGACTCACCTCAGAGAGAAACAGAGGACCAGAATACCAGCGAGACATTTTTTAGCCTTCTGCTTCCTTTTTCACATGGAATATGAACCAAGGCTGACCTTTGAGACCGACTGAGTCATGCAGATATAATATTTACCTCTGTTGCTGCAAGGCCAAGACTATCTACAAATATCTCTCACACATAGAAACAAGAAAATCATAATAATATATACATGGGAAGGGGCAGGGCTGTTTCTCTCAGGCTACAGCCTTAATCCTGTAGATTAATTCTGTCTGCTGAGTTCATCAGAGCTATATAAAAAAGCATACAAACAAACATTTCTTATAGTCGCTGTTAGCCCTTTGACGCAAGCAAAAAGAAAATGGAGAGGAGGGGTCATTTTTGCACTGTGTGGGCAATTATGGATGAGCCACAGATTGCCCCTTCTTCATTTTCATCCCCATATCAGGGGTGGCACCTGTACATTTTCTTCCCCCAAATCATAAGGCAATTTCCATATTTTCAGAATAGCCATTTCTGGGCTGTTTTATGGTGTCTTAGTGGAGGTTGGTGGCTGCAGGTTTGTGGGGGTGCTGAATAAGTTCCAGGTTTCGGTCAGAACCCATCAAGACTTATCCAAGGGGCTAAATCCTATTCCCTTTTAGGGTTTGGACTAAACCCTAGAGCAAATTTGCTCCCCTCCCCCCAAAATGGGTAATAATTTGTATGGATAGCAGACCTCATACAGTGGAGGGGGAAGTATATGAGTAGCCCCTCACACCCTATTGTTAAAATGCTCTTAGCTGAAAATGAAAATGTACCACTGGACACCCCCGATGTGTGTGATGCTCCAGATTAGGCATCCTTCAGTCTCGATAGACTATGGTACCGTGCTCTGAATAGAGGACTTGGAACAGCATCTAGTGTGGCTGAGGAGGCCAGTTCGAGAGTGACCATCCCTTCCACGCTGAAGACAAATCCAATCTGTCCCCTGTCCAGCTTCCTGATTTCGCTGGTTTTGGAACTGCATCCTTCTGATGCTCCATTTAAGTGCTATTTCCCCCAATCACAAATATACACACACTGCAAAGGCTGATGACTCTGATTTTGGGGGAGTGATTTCAGTGTCAAATTCCTAAGATTTGTTGCTTCAAGTGGATCAAACTTGGCCTGTCAAGTAGAGGTAATTTTTAAAAAGAACTATGGGCTTTCCTTTTTTCCTTTTTTTTTTTTTTGGATAAGGGATAACTTGCCCTCTGTATAGAAGGACATGCAACCAATGTTTTAAATGAGCAAAACTTCTGTTGTTCATAAACACTGAGTTCTGAGAGCCTCTTTCGAGTGTAGATCCAAAAAAGCAACAAATTTAACACATTTATTGTGTTGTTTTCAAACTCTACAAATATCTGCGGGCACGTTTGTGTCCTTTCAGTGGAAAATACTTGCTGTATTGTTTGGCATTCTAGCTCTAAGATCTGGTTGCCCTGTCTTAGAGTGCAAACATACAATGGGAAAAACATGAATGGATCTGCTGTGAAGTCAAACCCAGGGAGTTTGGGTTTCTCTGGGTAAATTCACTTTAGCAGACCACACAGGAGGTAGCAGAGAGAAAGGAGGAAACTGGCAACCAGCCTTGTTTGCAGCTTGTTAAGGTAGCTGTGCTGTAGACATCCAGAGATGAGGAGGCACAACTACAGCCAAACTACTTTACCAAGGTGCACAGCAATTTTCTTCTTGCTCTCTGCTGAATCCTTACTCTTTTCCCCCTTTCCTTTGGTTTCCTAGGTTCCTTGGTATCAAACCTTAAAAAACAGAAAAGAAAAGAATCCAGGATGGGAAGTAAAAAAGGAAAACAAGCAGACCAGGTTTGACAAGGAAAGGACCGAAATGGCACCCAGTTTCCCATTTAAATGCGTCCGCTGTAGTCAGGTGGAATGGATTGATATAGAACAGCTACAGACTCCTCCACAGAGAGATAAAATTGTATGCATCAACAGAAGGACCACACTATCTGAGCTGATGTGCATGCATTCACTGCGAAAACAATAGAAGCCCCAGTGGCAGAGGAAAAATCTTGAATGGGGAAATATGAATCAAAAACTTGATTCATATTTACTTGCATGCCATGTAGTCAACAGAAAATAATATGAATCTGACTGTCCCCATCCTGAAGCAATTCCTGTATTATTTGCCAATGCAGTTGCCCCCTCAGTTACTTCTCTGATCATAATCTCTTTCAATCAGTGGCTTCTGCTCAGTGATGCCATATTCAGTATTTGATAAAGTGTAGGACTCTCCCTTGCTTGTTGACTTGTTGAGCCAACAACTGGAGCCACAGAGGCAGCAGTAATGAAGTATTTTTGGGGGAATGGAGTGTTCCCTTTTTTATGTGTGCCCACCTGTTGTACCACACCCTGTGGAAATTCATCTGAAAGTCTGAATGACGTACCCCTTGCAGCAGCAGAATAGTTCTAATGATTTCAGTGACATTTGGCACCCAGTCAGTAGTCAAGGAAGGGCCAAATGTCACCTAAAGAATTTCCCAGTATTAATAGAAAGGGTGTTTCTAGTAAGGAAAAAGACATATAAGTGGCTACGCAGGCAGAGACTCAGGACAGATATACCATCTGCAAGGCCGCTGAATATAGGCATCTGTTGTGCTATGGAAAGTTTTCTGGCTCATGTTTGGAAATAATAATAATTAAAACAAATGAGACCTGTAAGAAAATATAGCAGTGCTGAGTTGTGAAGATCCAGCCTATCGAAGCCACTCAAAAGTTCATCTCCTCAATGATTTTAATTGAATTTCTGCAAACCCTGTCATCTCTCCTTGTCTCTTAATATCTCCACCTTGTGCATGGATGATGCCTTTTGTTGAGTGGCATTCACAACCTGAAATCTGTTGCTTGCCTTTTGCTTACACACCATCCTAGTAAGCCTGCCAACTGTGTTTTCTAACCCTGGAGTCAAGACCCTTAGGTATACTGACCTAAGATGGAAACTCATGAGATTTGGGATGGAAACTGATTAAACGCTTTCAAAAAACCTTTGAAAGAAAATGGAAAGAGATGAAAAGGCAACATTTGCTACGTATGTCATATATAAAAGATACAGATGTAGTGTTGTTTGGATGTAGACTCCAGTCATTTAAAAGCTTGTTCCAAAATGCACTAGCTCATCTCTAAGGTGGCACAAAATGTACTAGTGAAATGAGTGGTGTATTGATAGTATTTGAAATGCTGGTGCTCATCATGACTGTTCCTGTATAGCCATGCTCCAAAAGGAGGGATTAAAATGGCAAAGTGGTCATAGCATAGTGCTGTATCAATAATATTACCAGACCAATTATACCAGTTTTCATCACAAACTTCTTTTGCAAAGCTAATGGATCTTAATTGCTTAAGACTTTAGCAGCCAAAATACTTTGGACTGCAATAGATTGCCTGTAATAATGGCTGAAATCCTGTTGCTTCTTGCAGTAAGTTGTACTAGAGTAGGCCCATTGAATAATTGGAGATTGGTGAGTCATGGGGGAACACCCTTCAGTTCACTGGCTGAGAGTTGCAAAACAGAACACAGAGTGAATCTTAGTAATATAACACTAAACTTTATTGCCTTTGAAAGCAGGAGGGTCACTAACAGACACATTATATGAGT